>NC_070644.1:20940544-21153044 GCF_947347685.1 Pleuronectes platessa | reverse complement strand
AGTGCAGCTGTGAGCACTGCAGCCATCACACCAAGGACGAGCTGATGATGGCCGCGGCCGAGGGAAGCAAAGTGAGTGAGACCGGATACAACTCTCAGATCCAGATTCTCCTCATGTCTCAGCTTCTTCCTCGTGGTTGTGCTTTGCTCTCAGGCCGATGAGGTGAAGGAGGTGACGGCCTTCAGTGAAGATTATCTGGAGAAGATCGAGACGTCTCGCGTTGAGGGCGATTATCATCACGTACGTCACATCAGCTTCTCTTTGATCATCCCTCCTCCTTCTGTCTGTCAGTCGTGTCTGTGCTCCTGTGTCCGTGGTCTCAGGTGGTGAAGCTGTGCACTGAATGTCTGGAGAAGCAGGAGAACGTTCTGGCCGACACGCACCTCCTCAAGCTGCGTGTGCTCAGCGTGGCCAGCGAGGTGCTGTCCTACCTGCAGTCCTTCTCTGAGGCGGCCGACTACGCCCAGCGGATGGTGGAGGGATACACGTGAGTCCGGGCTCCTACACCCTGCGTACAGACAGTGAACCCATGTCTGAAACCTGTCTTCTGTGTACTGACCAGCAGGGGGCGACTCCACTGGGAGTTTCTATAGAAGTCTATGAGAATAATGACTCTGAATCAGACCTGATCCTCCGCTTCTCTCTTCAGGAAGTTGTATCACCCTAACAACGCCCAGCTGGGCATGGCCATCATGCGGGCGGGGGTCACGCTCTGGCACGCTGGTCAGATTGAGGCGGGCCACAGGATGATCTGCACGGCCTACGGGATCCTCATGGTCACACACGGACCAAACCACGCCATCACCAGAGACCTGGAGGTAAAGCACACATCTGTCACATGTGGAAGTTTCTTCACGTCATTATCTCAGAGCTGCACTCAGTTTCCTCTTCCTGGTTCCAGTCCATGCGAGCGCAGACGGAGATGGAGCTGAAGATGTTCAGGGAGAACGAGGTGGTGTACCACAGCATGAGGGACGCCGCTCTGAAGAGCCCCCCCACCTGTTAACTGGAGCTTCACGACCAGACGGTCCTCTGGATCACCAGACACGTGCAGAGGCAACACAACTCGCTGTGTGTACGCTTTCTACAATAAAACACTAACAAAACAGGTCGTGGTCATTGAAACACAAAGACGTGATTCAGAATAACTGATTCTTCATATTATTGATGGTCAGATTTTTTATTATGATCCGTGAACGCCGTTCAAACCTCATCACATCATTTACTGAAGCTACTTATCCAATCGTCTGGGATGTGATTCAAACGTGGTTCACTCCCGGGTCGAATGGGCCTTTTAAAAATCTGTACATGATCTCAAATACAACAGTTATTATTTTACAGACAGTGAAATGAAAAACAATGAGCAGACTTTTCCAAACATGAAAAAATCTCTTTATTTAAAGCTCATTCTGCGTCCTGATAAAAAATCCACTTTACAAAGATTTCTCACTGTCGACAAAGTCGGGAAAAGAACCAACGCAGGAAAAATCTAACTTTTAAAAAGTTTATCAAAAAGCTGAAAATAGAAGCTGTGACATCACGGCTGCAGTTTCATCACAGTGAGGAACCATCTGATCTGTAAAGGTCAAAGGTCGCATACGAAGGAGTTTCAGTGTAATACTTTAAATACAAAAGGATTCGTCAGTGTTTGATAAATTATTACGCCTCCCTTCATTTTTCCAGTTTTTGATTCAAACATATTTCTCTGTGACTTTAGTGTCGACATAACAAACAGTGAGAACAATGATTGAATCGTTACAACTCCCTCATTAAATTAAACAATATTTAAAATAACATTAAAATGTACAATGAAGACAAACAGCACGACAACAGTTTGAATATTTCCCAGAGTCTCTGTGAACACGATATATCAACACACTTCTGTACATTAGAGTTTTCAGTAAAATCTCAGACGGGACAATAAAGTGACGGCGGTGACGTGTTCTCCTGAGCGGCGGCTCCGTCTCATTGGACGACGCAGAGGTCGGTGCCGGACTCGTTGTCTCCCGGCCCGGCAGCGTCCCTGTGAGTCCTGCCGGGCTGGGCCGGGCCTCCGTCCCGCTCGTAGCCCTGCAGGTTCGTCCTCAGCTCCGTCAGCTGCTCCTTACCGTCACTGGACGGCAGGTTCTCCAGGTAGTACTGAGGCGTCAGCTCCACCAGCCTGCGTCAGGAGAGGAGAGGCTTTTATCAACTGGACTTCTACAGACATAATACAACACGTCAGTGGGACGAGGCTTTCACTTTGATGACAGAATACTGTCTCAAGTAGTCCCAGGCGCCCCCTGGAGGCAGGATGCGATAGCTTAGCTTAGCACAAGCTGTGTGAAAGCAGCAGGACATGACACATCTAAACCGTCACCACTCAGCCTCTCACAGCTCCACTCACATCTGGGGATGGACCTCGGAAGCGATGCGGATGCAGTTGTCTCGTGAGATGGTGAACTGGTGGTAGAGCACCCAGTCGGGGGGGGCAGGGCAGGGCTGGCGACAGCGGTAGGAGGAGAACGGGTGCAGGTGAGCGACGTGGCGGTGAGAGAGCAGCAGGTAGTTCCCTGATCCGTCCACGTCGTGAGCCAGCTGAGCCGGAAGAGGACAACTTCAGATGACTTCACAAACAACACACCGTCACAAGATAGACACAACTGCACAGCTGCTCATATGAACACTCTTTAAAAAGTTAAATCGATACAAACGCAGAATATTTTAATTGTGATGAAAACTAGTCAATAAATAAACACATTAAAATGTAAAACATAAATAAAGATGGACGACAGGAGGGTTTCATTAAATTGAAGCCAAACCGTTTGGATCGCCCCCTGGTGGCTGGCTGCAGAATATGTCAGAAACCCCTCCATGTAAGTAGATGGGACATGAACCAAACTAATCACGTTGAATAAAATCTAAGGAAGAGAGCATCGTCCATCTTTACTTATTCTGTGATACTTCATCGATACGTATATTTTCCCTTTGACCTTTAATCTTGATATCATTTTTTATTAATACTCCAGTGGAGATGTCAGAACTTTAGGATTCCTCTTATTAACATTAAGTAAGAACATGAATCTCTGGAGGCAGCTGTCACTGGAGACGACTCAGGAGCCGATCACCTCGACTCCAGAGACGCCAGCAGCTCAACGTCCACAACACAACCCTGAGGAAACCGGTTGTTTACTTTGAGGAAGAATCCTGAGATGAGCGCACGCTTGATATTCGTGCAGTTGTCCTGACACCCGAAAGCAGGAGGAGAAACAGGAAGCTCGATTCGCTGCATCACCTCCAGCAGCTCCGCCCTGATCACCGCCGCCAGCCGCAAGGAGGCGGGGCTGAGGAAGTTTGTCGTGCACCACGACTCGTCCCGATTATCTGACCAGACAAAGACCGAAGTTCACTCAATAACTCATCTGTTGTTTTATGGATTAAAGTCGACACTGTCAACAACCAGGGTTTCATCGAAAACACTGTGAACACTCCTGATTGGCTAATGCTGATATTGCTAAAATAAACAAACTCCATATCGGTCCAAACCTTCTTCTTCTAAACTTCACTTGTTCTATATAAACATCAGCAACCACGTTTCTACAGCTGCTTTCAGACAAGAACTAAACAGACGTGTTGCTGTTGTGTTGCTGTTGTGTTGCTGTTGTGTTCCTGTTGTGTTCCTGTTGTGTTGCTGTTGTGTTGCTGTTGTGTTGCTGTTGTGTTGTTGTTGTGTTGCTGTTGTGTTGCTGTTGTGTTGCTGTTGTGTTGCTGTTGTGTTCCTGTTGTGTTCCTGTTGTGTTCCTGTTGTGTTCCTGTTGTGTTGCTGTTGTGTTCCTGTTGTGTTGCTGTTGTGTTGCTGTTGTGTTCCTGTTGTGTTCCTGTTGTGTTCCTGTTGTGTTCCTGTTGTGTTCCTGTTGTGTTCCTGTTGTGTTGCTGTTGTGTTGCTGTTGTCTGAACATGTCAATCTGCTGCTGCTTCACAAACTCTAACTACAGGAAACGTCCGGAGCCTATTCCCCGTGTGGAAGCAGCTGGTGTGTGTGAGTCGTGGTGGACCTACGCTCAGTGAAGGCTTTGTAGATGTTGATGAGCGTCATGTGATCTCCCTCCGGGTGCATCAGAGATCTCCAGTGTGTGACGGCAGCTTCCTCTCGGCTGGATTCCACCGCCATGAAACACGATGGTGCTGAAGACAAGAGACGGATTCAGACCACGACAGCGGCTGGAAATTCATTTCCCACTTTGTTTAAAAGACGTGAGTGTTCAGGTACCAGTGAGCATGGCAGCTATCGTGAGCAGCTCGTCCACGCAGTCGTACTCGCAGGCGGCGATCAGAGCTTTAGCCAGCGATGGTTCCAGTGGCAGCTCCGACATTATGATGCCGACCTCCGACAGGTTCCCATCATCGTCCAGCGCTGCCAGGTAGTCCAGGTCCTCCAGGGCCTGCATGAGAGCCTCCGGGGCTGAGAGGCAGGTTCAGGGTTCAGTGGACTGGTTGTTATTATAAAGATGGACGACATGTCGGGTCCTAGAGTGAAGCCAAGGCTCCTGGTCTGCCCCCTAGTGGCGGTCTGCTGTCTTCTCATAAAGGTTTCTGTCATTTTAGGTCGTTCTTATCGCTACAGGATGTCATGGTCACTTGGTCACTTGGTCACATGGTCACTTGGTCACTTGGTCACATGGTCACATGGTCACTTGGTCACATGGTCACTTGGTCACATGGTCACATGGTCGTCACTCTCATCAACACACAATATAGTTCTTCATGATCTGAAACTGTTACGTGGAGAAACTATCTGACCCGATTTATACATAAACATATTTCAAATCAGACCCATGGTAACTGGTTGTTTCCTGCTGTTGACCATCTTTGAGCTAAGCTAACAGTTTGTTCTCTTATATCTAACATCATCTCTACTTTAAAACCTCAAATCCCTTGGAACCCTGCTGGTACCTGGTCTGTCCAGGAACTTGCACTGTCCCATGTCGGCAATATCCAGCCTCTTGAGCAGGAGCACGAGGTGGCTGAGGTTCTCCTCCACCACCCCCGGACAGTGAGCCTCCGCCATCCCATCCTCGTACACAGACCGGGGGTACAGACGGAGACACAGCCCTGAAGAGCAGGAGACAACAGTAAACAAATTACTTTGAATAATTAATTTAATCCATGAAATCAATATTTTATTACCAATTATTAACCATATCTGAAAGGTCAAACAAATCTACGTAACCTAAAATGAACATTTAACAGAGTGAAATTCAAAGCTCCAGTGTAATTCAGGATTCTCCCTCCGGGTGTCGCTAGAGTCAAACATTCTCAAATCTGACGTGAAGCTTTAAAATCAGTTGTGGTGAATCTCAGGGTAAGAGTCTGCACGCAGGTGTATCCGCTGGGGACCAGGATCCCCCCCCGGCCTCCACCTACCTGGAAGGAGACTGTTGACTCTCTGAGCTCTCATGTCCGCCTGGTGTTTGCTGATGGGCCTCAGGACCTGAGAGTTTGCTCTTATCTGTGGGTTGTAAACCTGAAGGAGACGATGACAACATGAAACTGTCTCAGACTCTTTAAACTTCAGAAGGTTTTGTGTTTAGCTTGTTTAGCTCAAAATAAAATCCTCAACCTACAGTTTTGAGTTGAAGACCCGTGTCGATGACGTATCGGACGCTCGGCAGAGAGAAGGACGCCTCGGACAAAGTGTCGGTGACGATGACCTTCCTCTTGAGGGCCGGACCTCCTGCTCCGGGCGCCGAGCCGCCCTCCCCCCCCGCGGAGCCGCCGACCCCTCTGAGCGTAGAGGGTTCAGGGTCGGACTCGTAGACCCTCTGTGTCAGTCCAGCCAGTCCGGCGTGAAGAGGGACGATCCTGAGAGAACCGAGCTGAGGACTCAGAGCAACGCACTCCTTCTCCAGCAGGGCGGCGCACTCTTCAATTTCCTGCACGGACAAAAGAAGAAGGAAAGAGAGCGGAGAGTCCGTGTTTTAACCGTAAACCATAAATAAAGATGGACGACATGACGGCTCCCAAAAGTGAAGCCAAATCCTCCTGATCGCCCCCTGGTGGCTGGCTGAGGTACAGCTCATAACCCCTCCTCCTCCAAGTTAGCAGATGGGACATGGACCAAACTAAATAAATCAAGTAGACGTTAAATAAATGTTTCTCAAAACATTTGTAGTTTTAGTTCAGGTTGAACATATCCTTATGGCTGGGGGGGGGGGGGGGGGGGACGTCCTCAGGTTTCTGTCCACAGGACAACGTGTTTCTATTTCTAAAGAAAAACTGGTTGAACCAAACTTCTCTCAGTCGGAGTTTCACACCTTTGTTGTGTTTGAGTTAAACCAGAACACGAGACACCAGAGACTTCTCAGGTGGACGTGTCCTAGTTCACACACACACACACACACACACACACACACACACACACACACACACACACACACACACACACACACACACACACACACACACACACACACACACACACACACACACACACACACACACACACACACACACACACACACACACACACACCTCATTAAACTGAACTCCCTTCGTCAACACCTCCGGCTCCTTCACAGGTTTAACGACTCACACTTTATCGAGTAAGAACATGTGAATCCTCGAGTTACGACCTCGTTAGTAAACAACAGTTTGGATGTGATTTATAAATCTTGTACCTGAGCACTCGCCAGGAACACCATCACATCTCCTGTCTCTCCTCTTCTGTGAAGGTCTAACACCATGTGACAGGCGGCGGCTAGCGGCTCCTTCCCAGAGGGCAGCTCTCTGTACAGCGTCTCCACGCTCTGCACCGCCTCCTCCCCCCCGCCACCGGCCTCCTTCTCCTGGTCTCCGGTCGCAGCCTCAGCGAGGACACTGTCCAGAGAGAGGTGAGGGACGGCGTCTCCCAGGAAGCCAGAGAGGCGAGGCGCCAGCATGGGGTGAGTGAGGAGAACCACCCGGAAGTTGTCGGGCCTCTGGCGGCACACGTCGCACAGCAGGCCCAGCAGCACGTCGGTGGACATGGTCCTCTCCTGGAGCTCGTCCAGCACCACCACCCCGTACTGGTGCAGCAGGGGGTCGGACATCATCTCCTCCAACAGGAGCGTGTCGCTGACAAACCTGAAGAATCAAAACCAGTCAAACCATTGAAAACATCAACAGCAAAGAGTTTGACTGAAACTCGACAGAAATACTTTAAGTTGCCCCGAGAAAAACTGTTCATCAATTCCAAAAAATCTGAAATCTGAACCTCACTAATAAACATGTTGTGTTCAGTTTGTAAGAATAAGAAGTTTTGGTTTTACAGAAGTTAAACCCTGAAATCATTTCTCTGTACATATTTAGATTGACAGAATAAAGACTGAGCTGTGGTGAATAGATGATCCTGGTTCAGGTTCAGCTGACGACTCTGAATTCAACCACAGTAAAAATACATCTCTGTTGCTTGTTCACTCGTTCCCTTGTTCCCTTGTTCCCTTGTTCACCTGTTCCCTCGCTCACTTGCTCTCTGAGTCATGTGATTGTGACACCTCTGTGACTAACAGGCGGTTCTTGTTCTAACCATGAAACACCACCCGGACGCTCGGTGTGATTTGGTTCAGTCCGCTCTCATGTGGTCACGTGACTCAGAGAATGGACACGTGAACAGAGCAGTCACCTGAGCAGGGTGTCGGGTGTGCAGCTGTCGTCATGTGACACCCTGTAGCCCACCTCCAGACCCAGGCTGAGGTCCATCTCATCGGCCACACGGAGGGCGAGGCTCACGGCCGCGGGCGCGTGGGGCTGCGAGCAGCACACCAGGCCCTGGCAGAACTCGTATGACAGAGCGTACTCCACACACCACTGAGGCACCTGCAGGGAGGACGTCAGGGTCACTGAGGACGTTAGGGACCAGGTCCTCAACACTTAACACAACGTCTCGCATCAGTATCTCACTATTTAATAAAAACATGGACTTGTCTGATGAGGACATGTGATGGTGGATCAGCTGAGCTGTGGTTACCTGGGTGCTCTTCCCACTGCCACTGGGAGCACTGAGCAGCACCATGCTGTGACTCTCCAGACGCTCCAGCAGACTGGGCCTCAGCCTCCACACGGGGAGCTGCTGCCTCTGCTCCAGCAGCGAGTAGTACCGGGACGAGAAGGGCAGGCTGTCGTACGGGTTCACCTCCAGGTCCCCGAGACCCTCGTCCTCTCCGTCCCCTCCGTCCACTCCATCGTCCAGCTCCCCGGAGAGGAAGGAGGACACGGAGAGGGAGTCCGGGGCCGGGGAGGAGGAGGTGGTGGAGGGCTTCACTGGGGGCGATGCCATCTTCAGGAGAGGGTGAAGGAGTGAGGGGCGAGAGACGACCTGCAGACAGGAAGTGACATCACACGTGAACACAGCACGTTTGAAATGTAGTTTCAACTTAATAATATCCAGCAATATCCATAATAGACATTTAACCAGAGTCTCCACCCAGATGTTTGACATTAATAACACGAACTATCAACAGGAAGACGAGCAGAATGTTTCTCTGTGAGCATCTCACCCGGGTGGAGACAAACAGAGGATGGACAAAAGAAGCAAACCTGTTTATTCCACTGTGATGATATCTGAGTGAAGATGAATATAAATATGATGTTATGACAATCTGTCCTTCAGATGAAAAAACTGTCTTTATGTTTATTTCCATTTGATATTTAAACAACTGACGGTCACACGCACATGAAAACAACACACAGACACATACAAACACACACACACGCACACACACAGACATGGTGGACACGCACCGATGAGACGTGGCCTCAGCCTGGAGACATGTCAGCGGACAGGTGAACAATCGAACCCGGAACACTCTCTCCTCCCTCGGCCTCGCTGCTGCTGTCGTGTCCGCTCGCTCCTCCGGGTCCCGCCCTCACACACCGGAAACCCCGGCTCAGTCCTCCCGGTTCCTCCCGGATCCTCCCGGTCTGTCCCAGTCGGTCCCGGGTCGTCCTCCCGGTTCCTTCCTGGCTACTGACGGACAACAGACGCAGCTTCAGCGAACAGCCGCCATGTTGGATACAGAGCTGTCAAGGCTCGTGTTACATTCAGGGACCCTCAGAATAGACAGGGACATCCCAGCGCTGACCCCTGGTGGCTGACCGCAGTATTGACTATAAACCTCTATGTTTAATATACCACATAACCACGAGGGGTCACTTTATTTCCTTCACACTACAAAACACAGTACATTTACAATAAATCTCAATATTAAAGTTATTAAATATTATATTATTTAAAGACCAGTTCCTGGATCTGTCACACTGAGGATGCGTCCTTCAGAGGACGTCACATTCATCCTCCAGTGGCCTCCTGGACCGTCCTCCAGTTGATGAAGATGAGTTTTATCACGTTAATCAATGATATGAAACTGTTCTACCTTAAAGCAGCAGCTTGATTAATGTGAATCTGAAGTTTGAGTGTGAACAAGGAGAAAGCTGCAGGGGGCGCTGTTTCCATCACAGATCAATTCACTGAAACCTTTTATTTTGATTAGAGAATCATTTGACAGAAGCAAAGTCTCATGTTGACCTGGAGGTCAATTATGTGTCGATCAGAAGTCAATGATTATCAATGTCCTCTGGTGGACTCCTCACAGAGGTCACAGAGGTCACCTGTCGTAAGACACTGGAGACACATTTACACTGGTAATAAAGTTGTGTGAGGAAGATGCTGAGTGCTTTGTGCTTTATGATGTAACTGAGCTGATGTGGTGTGAAGTTGTGGAACTCAACAAACCAAAGTCCAGCAAAGAGACAACAACAGTTAGTGATCATCTTTTACTGGATCCAGATAAGAAGGTACATAGATCAGGACCTGAGTCACATGACCTCAGTCAGGGAATCTACAGTTTCATCACATCCTTCATTAGAGTTAAATGACTCGTTTTTTCCTGGAGACGCTCACAGCCTGGATCTTCTCCCTCAGGGTCTGCTCCCAGTCTTTGCACCAGTCCGGGCTCCGCTCCAGGATCTGGTATCGAGTGGGTAACTTGTCCAGCGCCTGCACTGCCTCAGGTAGGTCAAAGGTCAGGCCGGCCCGCTGCACCGCGGCCTGGAACTTGGCTGGAGAGGCTGTCGCGATGTAACACCTGCAATAGAAGACTGAGAAGTGACTTCTAGGACTGGAGGAGAAGTAGAGGAAAGGTCAATGATTGGCTAAACTAAGACGTGACCATGGTGAACACTGACATGCTACATTAGCATTTAGCTCACTCCAGATTTAGCTCATTTTGTGTGTATGTGGCTCTGACCTGTTGATTCCAGGGCGAGGAGGACAGTGGTAGTGCTGCCAAACAGCCACAGCTGAGTGAGGACACAGGACGTACTGGTTCTCATCCCAACATCTCCTCATGGTCTCCAGGATCCCGTCATCACTCACTGTTCCAGTCGATAAAACCTGTGACAGCTGGAGATAGAGCAGGTGGAGAGGACATGACAGTGTGTGGGTGGTGGGAGGTGAAGACACAGAACCACACTGGAGGTTTGAGCAGTAAATGGGGAACGATGGATACCAGCTTGCGGTGGTTTTCAGGCAGAGAGTATTTATGAGTGTTCTGAAATTCTTCCATCATGATCTTCACTGAGGCTCCGTCTCTGTCCAGCAGAAGCCAGAACACTCGCTCCATGTTGTACGGATCCTACAGAAGAAAGAACAACGTCAGTGGATCCACAGATCTGATGCAGGAGGTCAGAACCACTGGGGCTGTCGCTGGAACTCATCTCGGTGAAGATAAGCTGAACAGATAAAGAAATAGTTAATAAATCTGTTATTTGTGTGCAGATGAAACCAACAGGACACAAAGTGTTAGTTATTGATCTTTAGATTTATATGTTCAGCTCATTTTACACAAACATGAGAAAGATACGAAACTTCTCATCTGACTCGGAAAGTCACAAAATGATGAATTATTATCTAGTTCACTTGAAGTCTCATTGATCAGTAACTGTACAGTGTGTGGAGCTGTGGAGCCTCAGTACCTGGATATCTATGGCGGGGGCCAGTGTTTGTGTGACGTTGGCGGCCATGGAAAAGTCCCCTTCGGTTACGGCCCTGTGAACCACGTCGTTAGAGTTCACCATGGCCACCAGCTTCAGGGGGACGCCCATTCGCTTGACGAGGAGTCCAGCTGAGAGAAGAACAAACGTGTTCTGTACAACTCTATTAACTGTACACATATTGTGTGTGTGTGTGATTCAAATCTGTGCAGGAATATCTTACACAGGGACATTCTACAAACTAAAGGGAATAAAACACTCGCTGTTACAGTTTCTAGTCTTTTCTTTACTTACTTCAACTTTGTAGGAAATAAAGACGCAGACTTCTTTCACTGGTGATTCTTATTTAACGACAAATATTAAATCAAGCAGTTTTCAGACATGAACGTGAACTCATGTCAGGATTTTGAGGTTGTTTGGATTATATGGAGACTAATCATTTACTTTATTCTGTATTTTCGGGGTAAAGACCCAGAAAGAGCTCCTGACGTCTGTTTCACGGTGGATTTTAATGAAAGTATCTTTATTTTCATTCAGGGGCCCCATTTTCCAGATGTGAAAATATAATTAATAATATATTAAATATGATATTAAATGTGAATCTCGATATCGCCCTCAAAACCTGGTTGTGCTCTGATTGGTTGTCGTGAAGTAAGACGACCAAGCGCTGCATCTGCTTCTTCTTCATGTTTCATATCAGGATTGTTCACTGTGAGCAGCTCCTGTGAGAGCTGCTGGAGACACGTGAGCATCGAACCCGGACGTGTGTAGAACTCACCGGCGATGTTCCCTGCTCCTCCTGTGGGCACCACCACCTCCAGCTCAGGCAGAGCAGCCCCGGCCTCGCTCTGCCCGGCTCCGCTCAGCTCCAGGTAGGCGTAGATGAAGTGGGCGAGCTGGATCATGACTCTGGACCAGTTCACCGAGTTGAGGCTCATGACCCCGTGAGACTTGACCAGCTCCTGATCCGCAAACAGGCGCCGCAGAGGCTGGTCGATGTCATCAGAGCTGCCGTCGGCTGCGGAGACCAAACTGTGAAAAACAAGAATCCACTTCCTGTGGTGGTTTGTTTCCACCAAGTTCAGCTTCTGTGGTTTTTCCAGTTTCACATGAGGTCACCTCGACCTTTGACCCCCCACATTCTAATCACTTCAAATCTTTGAGTCTCAGTAAACATTTGTCTCAAAGTTCTAGAAATCCCCTCGAGGTGTTCTCAGCACATCGTGTTCACAGAGATGAGACGGACATTTTCTACCAGGAATGAAACTCATTTTATCACCGCAGCACCGTTATTGTTTTGAATTGCTCACCTGCAAACACGTGGACGTTGTCCTCCAGGCAGGTGGTCATGTGTTTCTCTTGGACGGGGGTGATGCGTCCCTGAGGGTAAACCACCACCAGGTCCAGTCCTGACAGACCTTTAGCGCTCTGGATGGCCGAGCCGCCCGTGTCCCCGGAGGTTCCTGGGGACGTGATGGTTTTAATTCAACAGGACTCATTGATTCCACATTCAGAGTTTATTAAGCAGGAGAATAGAATCTGCATGTTTTATAAAATAATAAGTGAAGTAGGACGACATCAGCTGGAATAAAAGATCACGTGCTGGTGTTTCTCTGGGTTTCATCTTCCTGAGGAATGTTTTTCTGATATCTGTGCTCAGAGTTATGACTCGTGTTGATAAACGGGTCAAACTCCATCTCCACTCCCCCCCCCCCCCCCCGCCTGCCGTCTCATCAGAACTCCTCTAGAGCCGACAAGGACAGACATCCAAACCTTAGCTGCAGCTGAGCACGTGGACCCAGCCAAGAAGATTTAACGAGAAACTGTGAATAAGAACTCCCTAGAGTGAAGCCAAGTCATCTGGAGCGCCCCCTGGTGGCTGGCTGCAGTATCTACCATAAACCCCATTTCCATTGATTGTTTTTTACCACTTAAACATGGACCCTGGTTTTATCACATTACGTTACAGGTGCACTTTTCTTACCCACGACAACAGTAGCTCTGCGCTTCTCTTTCTGCAGGAAGTACTCGAGGAAACGCACCGTGCAGGTCATAGCCAGGTCCTTGAAGGCCAAGGTTTCTCCATGGAAGAGCTCCAGCACGGAGAGGCCGTCCTTCAGCCGAGCGACTCGGACCACCTCAGGCAGCGAGAAGCCAGACAGAGCTTCACTGACCAGGACTGAGAGGGGGGGGTAGAGAAATGGTGATGGTGATGGTGGTGATGATGGTGATGAGGTGAAGGTCTCTCACCCTCAAGGTCCAGTCGGGGGATCAGCTGGTTGGGGATGAACAGTGAGGCGACCTCCACCACCAGCTCGGGGTAGGACCGCCCCCCCCAGCCTCTCACGGTGTCCGGGCTCAGCACCGGGACGTTCTCCGGCATGAACATCCCACCGTCCGGAGCGTAGCCTGAGAACAGCACGTCCCTGAAGTCCCATCCGTGGACACCACCACGAGTACTGCAGTACTGCATCGTACCTGCAGGGGACACGTGTGGTTACTGCAGCACAACGAGTGGAATCACAGTCCAGAGCTCCCTCATGAGACATGGGGACTGGTCACTATATGAACCAGTGATGTACTGGTCTGAGACCGTGACTGGTCAGATTGATGTATTATTACATATTATACAAATAGAGTGCACCGTACATGGTCGCTCTGTGTGTCCTGCACCAGATGGGTCAAAAGCAGAGGTTACATTTCCCTACCTGAATGTGTTTGGGACAAATAAATGCATCTTAATCTTAATCTTAATCTTAGTTTGGACTCACGGTTCAGCTGCTGGGGATCATGCATCAAGTCAGTGTTTCCTCTGCTGCACCTTCCACTCACCACGTGACACCAGCAGGTGTGATCTCCTTCTACAACTGTTTCTATAAACTTATAAACAACTGTCTCTATAACTTTATATACAGTCATTGGTTCTAATAGGAAGTCCGCTCATTTCTTTAACAATAAATAATATGTAATAACAATCATTATAGAAGCTAACAGTTACATTATAACTGTTTAAAGAATCTGCTCCGATCAGAGAACATCAAGACGTGTGCATGTGTGAGTGTGTGTGTGTGTGTGTGTGTACCTGGTCGATCAGCTGTTCAGTGGGACCGTCACGAACTGATCCGTGCACCACAGCTGCTGCTCGGGTGTTTCCGCTGCTCGGTCCGGTCAGAGCTTGGTCTACACATAGATATCTATATAGATATATATATATATATATAAAGGCTAGATGTCTCATCCGCGTTTCCGGTCAACGGAGTCGAACGTCCGCACATGGCGGCCATCTTGCCACAGGCAGCTCGCCCCATAGATATATAAAGGCTTTATAGACTTTATATATATCTATGGCTCGCCCACCCATAACATTGTGTTAGTAGTGGTACATGTAGTTTTTAAATAAAAAAAACTCTTGATGTATATTTGTAAAGGGAAATTTTGTACATATATAGAACACTATTCTATTTTTTTAGAAAATAACATAATTATTCATAAGTATGCAGTGTCATAACTACATCTCTGACGTTTATAACAAACCTAACCGTTTAAAAATCGGTTGAGAATTTAGCAAGTTATGGTTATTTTAAAAGTACATGTACCACTACAACACAATGTTATGGGTGGGCGAGCTGCCTGTGGCAAGATGGCCGCCATGTGCGGACGTTCGACTCTGTTGACCGGAAACGCGGATGAGACATCTAGCCTTTATATATATATCTATATATCTATGGGTCTACATACCTCATCAGGTAGGCTTCTCTAAGCTCGTCTTCCGGTGCGCCACCTACTGTTCTGGCGGTGAATTGTTTTCAGCACAAACAGCTCGTAGAACCATAAATGAAAAACAGTCCGTCCGCGCGTAACCGTTATGTACTCGATGACGTCACGGACGTTGAAGAGTCGTGGGCGGCTAAAGAGCCAAAAGCTAATGCTAAATGCTAATATTAATATTAATAAAATGATCAGAACTAAATATAAACATTAGTTTCAAGACTTATTCTTGAATAAATAAAACAAGACTTTTGATTTGTACAATCTTTAATTTGAATGCAGACATGTAAAAACATACAAGTCTGAACACTGGAGACATTACAAAATGTGTTTACAAAACTGGAACCATGCAAATAGCATAAGACAGAATATTATAACCCTCAGAAAGAAATAAATACACAGAGCAAAGAGGAACATGAGGAATAATGTCAATTCTAAACACTCCCTCAAAAATATAAAAAATAACTTTCAAATGCTCAAACGTGTGTTTGTCATTTGAAAGTGAACATTGTGGACTTCAGCCCTGATTGAAGATGAACTCTAAAAGATCTTTTTACAGAAGCTCGTCTGGAACTTCTTCCACGTCCCAGTGACTGAGGATCGATGGAGCCTCAGCGTCATGTGGAGGAACAGATAATCAGAAAACTCAAGAATAAAGTCGTAATGTGATGAGAATAAAGTTTTAATGAGTGAAGACAGAAGATTTTAAGAATTTAGAATATAGGACAATCAAGGAAAAGAAAAGAAACGTTATTTAAGTAAATAGTTAGCTGTGGAAACTAATTTTAACAGAGAGACTGATCTTCTGTATTTATCATCTTATAAGCTGGGAGCTAGAATCAGAGGATTTCTGTTTCCTTCCAGTGACACGATGCTGATCCTGGACATGCTCAGCTCCAGAGAGGGTCCTCTCCTCCGTGTCACCACAGGAGCTGTGACTCTGGTTAAACTCTGGATCATCTGAAGGATGAGTAACGCAAACACAATGAACCTGAACACAACAGTGGAAGAGTCTGAATACTTCTGTACACAACAGCCGTGTCTCACTTCAGGAGCAGTATCCTCCAGAGGCTGCATTCATGATGGTGCGACCACATTGTCCCATTTCAGAGGCTCCTTCCAACACGTCCTTCCACTCCCGAGCAACGAAGGATCCACAGAGTTCAAAACAAACTGGACACATGGCTGTGTGTCGTTTAAACCTTAGTTCATACCTGTGTATGAGCAGAATGTGTCTCCGTTAAATGTACTTAGCTCTAATTATCCTGAAATGCAAATCTCCAGTCACTTGTTGATGGCTACAGCTGGAATACAAACTGCTTTTGAGGTACATGTGAAGACTGTCCAGCGTTTCAACAGCGTGTTAATATTCAGATGATCCAATCTTCTGGCGCAGGAAAGGAAAAATCATGAGCCTTCCATGCCCTGCCTCACTGCTCAGGATGGTTTACAAAAATTATTATAAAATTCTAGAAATGAGAAATACTTAATTTTCCCTGGAAACGTGGCCTCTGCCTCCTCTGGGCCTCAGTTTCACACAGACACTGATCATCCATAACTTCTCTCATGTTAGAGACATAACACTCAGACAATAAGGATTTTCAGACATAGTTATGCAACAGACCCATCACTTCTTATTTACTCATATTTAGCCAGAAACACGGTTTCCTGTTTCACGTTGGTAAACTGATAAGGCAAACATGTTCCTTACATTAAAAAGGTTCAGCTGTTAAAAATGAGAACAAACATGCACTGTTAAACCCAGTTCAACACTCAGTCGGACAGAAACATGATGGCAGCAGGAGTCTGGTCCGTTCCCGGCTTCAGTTCAAACATCAGTGAGCGCGGCTCCCTCTCCCTCAGATGTTCAGTGAGGGGTCTCGACAGCTTTCTGTGGGAGAGGAGGCTGCGAGAGGACGACCCCCGCGTACCAAGGCAACCTTTACCCATAACGCATCAAGAAGAAGGTGGCATCTCCTGCTCCTTTTGAAGAAGCAATAGTTTAATTTCAACAAGTCCTCCAGGTTTCCACAGCGGCCCCTGCTAACCACACATCGAGTTAAAGCAGGGAGCATCTGTCGTCACTGATCAAGTCCTCTCACGACACGTCTGACGTGACAAAGTTCTAACGCTCCAGCTCCCACCTACCACATCTGAGAGGAGGCACGAGGACCAGAGGGAACCGGTTAGGAGTTCTCCTGCAGATCTTTGGCCTTCGTCAAGATGGTGTGGACGTCTGAGATGGGGTAATCCTGAGAGGAGGAAAGACAAGAGATCAGCCTGTGTGAATATGAAGCTGAAACGAACAAGGTGTAAAAGACTCAGAATCAGCTGCAGTTGAAGAGTGAAGCTGAACTGAGATCAGTTCAAAAGACTCTGAAGTTATTAAAAACCAGAGATTATCTCCAACATTCAGCAGGAAACTGTGAAACATGAAGGATTCTGAGCAGTTTGGTGGATTTGTTACAGCAGCAGCTCTTCAGGTTCAGGAAGCAGAGGATCATGGGTAATATCCAGTGGGAGGACACAGTCAGAGACAACACATTGAGACACTTCATCAGACACAGAGGCCCACAGAGTTCATCACCTCGTGTGGCTGCAGGGGGCGCTGCTGCTCAGTAACAGTTACATGGTCTAGGTTTAAATGGACTGATGTATTCACTCTACTAAATACCACGTGTCATATAACAAAGGTCTTACCTGCAGTAATCTCATATTGACTGTGAAGTCTCCTGCCAGCAGATTGTCTCTGATGAGTCTGTGAACAGAGGAAATCAACGTGACTGAGATGAAGAGTCCGAGGCAGCAGATCTGATCGAGACACGGAACCAGAATCTGAGAGGCTCACATGAGCATGGCGCAGCAGACCAGGAGGAGGAAGTGGAATCGGCCCTCGTCAGAGAACAGGCTGTCCCAGATGCGGATGACGTCCGGCAGGAGAAACTCCTGAGACAACAACAGGGTCAGCCAGCGGAAAGTGAAGTACTGAGGTTTGATGTTCTGCTCTTCCTGTGAGGACGAAAGAGCAAAGTCAGGGTTTTGACTCAAGCTGTTCAAACACAAAGAGAGTCAGGATTTCTCTTCATCCAACCACCACAGAGGACCAGTGACTCCTGAGCAGATGGACAGAAGCACAGACCAGAGCTCTGTACTCTCCTCACATGATAAGCGAAGCCTACATTCCCCTCCGCAGGCGTCCGGTCTCTATCTAATCGATTCTGAGACTTGACCTCACCAGCTTGTGATAGAGCTCCAGGTCTCTCTCTTTGAGCATGGAGTACACGCTCTCCATCTTGTAGGTGATGCCGCACTGCGAGTCGTCCAGGCTCTTGATGAAGTTGTCTCTGTTCTCTGACATCAGATTGGTGAAGCAGAAGAAGGTGTCGGCCTCGGCGTGCTCTGAATAACGGAACACGGGTCACTGAGCGATTCAGAGTATTTGCGGAGGACGAAACTTCTGGGACGTTCAAACACAACCCACCGTTCCACTGACTGTTCGGATCCGTGGCGAAGGTGTAGTAAATGGGCCCGACGATCTCATTCATGCCCTGCACGTAGGCGATCCCGGGGTTGAGTTTGGCGTAGATGAAGAGGATCCGCTCCACCACCTCCCAGTGGGCCTCGCTCCCATTGGGCAGCACCTCGTACTCATTAGACGGATACAGGTTAAAGGACTTCCCAGGAGAGCTGACCTGAGGGAAGACATTTCAGGTTCTTTGAAAGAGGAACGATTCTCCCAAGACAGAAAACAATGTTTTGTAGAACATAACGTCCAGTGACCAACGTTAAAGGACTTTTTAATGATCCTTAACTCCATGACCACTGAGCACACACACACGTACATTGGTGACTCCGCTGCGGTTGCGGTTCACGGTCTGGGCCTTCAGGGTGGTCTGCTCCACCCGGCGCCGCAGCGTCTCGTACTCGTTCTGAGGATCCAGGATCAGCTGGCAGGGGTAGTCGGTGGGTCGCTGGAAAAACGCCATGTCTGGGTACAGACGCCTAGAAACATGCAAACACCACACATCTCTTTCTTTAACAGTCTTAATACCAGGTGATGGAACATGACAGGAAGTGGAAAGAACAAAGGGAAACGAGTAAAGGAAGCTTCATACCTTACATCCTTGTCGATCTGGAGCAGAATCTCATTATCTTTGAAGTAGTTATTCCACCTGCTGTCGGGGTTTGGATTTAGAGGCTGAAAAATGAAATTACACAAACAGAGAATCAGTTTCTGCTCCGGTCATGTTACACCTTGAAGCAGAGGCTCATGTGACCTGTTGATCAGAACACAGATCACTCACATGATCCTCCATGGTCACGTCCTCTCTGGAAAGGCCCAAGTTGGCTTTGGCGATACCAGGCTGGATGATCATCTCCTTTAAGAACTGGGAGTAGACGTCCCTGAGAGAAACCCGGGAGGAAGACATGAAATCAATCAACCAGTTACAGTTCATGCTACAATGTTCTGATGCTAGTTTCTCAGAGGGGGGGGGGGGGGGGGGGTCGCAGACCTGACATCGTCTGTCTTCAAACAAGGAAACTGGAGCAAAGGTTTTTAAACCTTAATAAACAGCAGCAGGTTCGGTGAGTCACAGCTGAAGTGAGTGTTCTGTACTTCTCTAATCTGCTAACAACATTAGCTAATGTCATCAGCTGATTTAGGTGTAGAGACACCAAACGATCCTTCAAATGAAAGTAAAGCAGCGTGTGATGGAACGTGAACACGTTGACTAACCTCTGCTTCTTGAGGACCGACTCCCACATCGTCTGATCGAGGGGGAGGTAATTAAGAAGGATCTGAAAAGAGGGGGAACCAATCACGAGTCACAAGTAGAAACGACTAATTCAAAACAAACTGATCAGAAACATGACATCTTGAACATCAGGGAGATAAGAACTACCTGAAATGACAGAAACCATCTATACTAGTTTCAGTCCCAGCAACTAACACTGAGGAGGCAGAGTTTATGACCTATACTGCAGCCAGCCACCAGGGGGCAAATGAGACGTTGTGGCTCCACTTTTGGGAGCCGTCATGTCCTCCATCTTTATTTGCAGTCCATGGACACGATTAGAGATGAACCAAAGACTCTCTGTATTCAGGACTCTCACTTTTTTAGTTAATTTAGGAGCTCGACATAGTTATAAATTATACATTTTGAATTTATAAACTATTTTTTACAGTTAAACCCTTGACATGCACTTTGTACAGATTAATACTCAGGGGGAAAACAATGCTGCTCACTCTTTTAATGGAGAAGTAATGTAAGTTTTCAATGAAATACTGAGAGGAGCTTTGCTCAACACTGGTTTGTATCTGATAAAAGTGAATCATTCAGAATGTGATTGTAAATCAGGAGGAAGAGTCGCTCACCTTCCAGCAAAGTGCTCGTATTCCTCCTTCAAATGGGATTCCTGGGTGGAATACAAGAAGAGGGTCAAACACAGGTGTGTAATAGAAGAACACACAACAATTATACTACACAAGATACAGGAAGATGTGGGAGTCACCATTGAAGCAGAGCTCCCTCAGAGTCTTCAGGTCAATGTGTTCTTCACTCAAAGCGACTTTGAACTCCTGTATTCTGAAACACAGATCAGAACCAGGTCAGAACCAGGTCAGAACCAGGTCAGAACCAGGTCAGAACCACTGCTCTGTAACCAGACACTTTACAGGCTACGTCTAACTTACACCTTCTAGTTTCACAGCCTCTAAATCAAAGACTGGTCTTTGTGGATTATCTTCTAACAGAGAAGAAGTTTTCTTTGACATTAAGTTCTATAACTTTAGTGACTGAAACTTTGAAGGTTGAAAACCAACCTGCTGTACACATTCTATCAGACGAGTCCTTCATTTATGATCATGTTCACCATCATCAGGTAAAATCCAAACCTTCTTTGACTGTGTCTCTTAATCATAATCTACTTCAAGGGTCTGACATGTAAACAAGTTAGTGTAATGTCTCTTGAATGCCTGAGTTTGCAAAGTGAATATTTTTGTTGTTTTCAATGAGAGTCGAGTTCAGTGTTTATTTAACAGAAGGTACTGACTGATTGTTTGTTACAGCTGGTGATATAGACCTTATACATATATATAAATATATATATATTTATAAAAAAAAAGCTTTCAATGATTGATAAGGTGTTATCAAAGCCCTAATACCTAAAGATGTAATTAAGGTTGTATATTTTATAGTGTACCCATAAACTTTAAAATAAATAGCTACGAATAAAAAGACACAAATATACATAGATTTTTTCTGCATTGTTTGTTTTGTACAACAACAGTTTTCATTTCACCAAATAAACACAGACACTGAAACAGGTTGTGTTGATGTCTCCTGCTCAGGGTTTTATTTCACATAGCATTTCTTTATTTATGATATATTAGAGGTGTCCTTCGCTGTAGAGAAAGGTGTCGTTAAATAAAACGTATTATTATTATCATGTCTGGAAAAGTCTCATATCCACGGGCCATGAATTTAATTTATCTATTAAAGAGTTGTATGGTGTTTACTCTGGTTCCCATGGAAGACAGCAGGTCCAGATGAGTTAAACACATCAGCTGATGGTTTGAGTTAGTTCCTGGTTATGGAGATCTGCACTGTGGGTCAATGTATTTACAGTAACTGACTCTTTTAATGACCAGTGTCAGGTTTAACTATTCATGAGCTGATTTACCATAAGAACAGTTCACACTGAGCTGGATGCTAGCTGTTAGCCCGAGCTGCTAGCCAGCTGCGGCTGGAGGAAGTGTGTCAGCTGATGTGCTAACAGGGAGCTAGCTGGTGAACCGACAGAGATGCTACATCAGTTAGCTTGAGAAACGCGTTGATTCTGACTTCACACGTTGAGTCTTCACCTGAACAAAAACACACAACGTGAGTGACGCGTGTTCCTGCGGCTCTTTGTGTGAACGCCTCACTTAGCTCGTGTTGTTAGCTGCTGCTAGCTAACAACAAGAGCATGAGCTAAATGAATGATTAGCACCTGGTGCTAACAGACCGTGTGTCCTGAGAGGGACAGAGTCTCACCTGTTCCTGTAGGCTGTGGACATGTCGGGACACACGGAGGACTTTCCTCCAGCTGTCTCCAGAAGGACTGAGCTACACAGGGAAGTCAAAGGGAAGTCCTGCTGCTGTCACTTCCGGTCCGTCTCCACCACGACACAGAGAGACAGACAGCACGACACAGAGAGACAGACACAGAGAGACAGACACCACGACACCGAGAGACAGACACCACGACACAGAGAGACAGACACAGAGAGACAGACACCACGACACAGAGAGACAGACACAGAGAGACAGACACCACGACACAGAGAGACAGACACAGAGAGACAGACACCACGACACAGAGAGACAGACACCAAGAGACAGAGAGACAGACACCACGACACAGAGAGACAGACACCACGACACAGAGAGACAGACACCAAGAGACAGAGAGACAGACACCACGACACAGAGAGACAGACACCACGACACAGAGACACAGACAACACGACACAGAGACACAGTCACAACGACACAGAGACACAGACACCACGACACAGAGAGACAGACACAGAGAGACAGACACCACGACACAGAGAGACAGACACAGAGAGACAGACACCACGACACAGAGAGACAGACAAAGAGAGACAGAGAGACAGACACAGAGAGACAGACACCACGACACAGAGACACAGACACAGAGAGACAGAGAGACAGACACCATGACACAGAGAGACAGACACCACGACACAGAGAGACAGACACAGAGAGACAGACACCACGACACAGAGACACAGTCACAACGACACAGAGACACAGACACAACGACACAGAGAGACAGACACCACGACACAGAGAGACAGACACAACAACACAGAGAGACAGACACCACGACACAGAGACACAGACACAACAACACAGAGAGACAGACACCACGACACAGAGAGACAGACACCACGACACAGAGAGACAGACACAGAGAGACAGACACCACGACACAGTCACAACGACACAGAGACACAGACACCACGACACAGAGAGACAGACACAACAACACAGAGAGACAGACACCACGACACAGAGACACAGACACAACAACACAGAGAGACAGACACCACGACACAGAGAGACAGACACAGAGAGACAGACACCACGACACAGAGACACAGACACAACAACACAGAGAGACAGACACCATGACACAGAGAGACAGACACCATGACACAGAGAGACAGACACCACGACACAGAGGAGAAGGGGGAGAAGGAGAAGGAGGGGGAGGAGGAGAAGGAGGAGAAGGAGAAGGGGGTAGAAGTGTGAGGAGGAGGAGAAGGAGGAGGGGGTAGAAGTGTGAGGAGGAGGAGGAGGAAGAGGGGGTAGAAGTGTGAGGAGGAGGAGGAGGAAGAGGGGGTAGAAGTGTGAGGAGGAGGAGGGGGAGGAGGAGAAGGAGGAGGGGGTAGAAGTGTGAGGAGGAGGAGAAGGGGGAGAAGGAGAAGGAGGAGAAGGAGGAGGGGGTAGAAGTGTGAGGAGGAGAAGGAGGAGAAGGAGGAGGGGGTAGAAGTGTGAGGAGGAGGAGGAGGAGGAGGGGGTAGAAGTGTGAGGAGGAGGAGGAGGAAGAGGGGGTAGAAGTGTGAGGAGGAGGAGAAGGAGGAGGGGGTAGAAGTGTGAGGAGGAGGAGGAGGAAGAGGGGGTAGAAGTGTGAGGAGGAGGAGGGGGAGGAGGAGAAGGAGGAGGGGGTAGAAGTGTGAGGAGGAGGAGAAGGGGGAGAAGGAGAAGGAGGAGAAGGAGGAGGGGGTAGAAGTGTGAGGAGGAGAAGGAGGAGAAGGAGGAGGGGGTAGAAGTGTGAGGAGGAGGAGGAGGAGGAGGGGGTAGAAGTGTGAGGAGGAGGAGAAGGAGGGGGTAGAAGTGTGAGGAGGAGGAGGAGGAGGGGGTAGAAGTGTGAGAAGGAGGAGGGGGTAGAAGTGTGAGGAGGAGGAGGAGAAGGAGGAGGGGGTAGAAGTGTGAGGAGGAGGAGGGGGAGGAGGAGAAGGAGGAGAAGGAGGAGGGGGTAGAAGTGTGAGGAGGAGGAGGAGGAGGAGGAGGAGGGGGTAGAAGTGTGAGGAGGAGGAGAAGGAGGAGGGGGTAGAAGTGTGAGGAGGAGGAGGAGGAGGGGGTAGAAGTGTGAGAAGGAGGAGAAGGAGGAGGGGGTAGAAGTGTGAGGAGGAGGAGGAGAAGGAGGAGAAGGAGGAGGGGGTAGAAGTGTGAGGAGGAGGAGGGGGAGGAGGACAAGGAGGAGGAGGAAGAGGGGGTAGAAGTGTGAGGACGAGGAGGAGGAGGGGGTAGAAGTGTGAGGAGGAGGAGGAGGAAGAGGGGGTAGAAGTGTGAGGAGGAGGAGGAGGGGGAGGAGGAGAAGGAGGAGAAGGAGGAGGGGGTAGAAGTGTGAGGAGGAGGAGAAGGGGGAGAAGGAGAAGGAGGAGAAGGAGGAGGGGGTAGAAGGGTGAGGAGGAGGAGGGGGAGGAGGAGAAGGAGGAGGGGGTAGAAGTGTGAGGAGGAGGGGGTAGAAGTGTGAGAAGGAGGAGAAGGAGGAGGGGGTAGAAGTGTGAGGAGGAGGGGGTAGAAGTGTGAGGAGGAGGAGGAGGAGGGGGTAGAAGTGTGAGGAGGAGGAGGAGGAAGAGGGGGTAGAAGTGTGAGGAGGAGGAGGGGGAGGAAGAGAAGGAGGAGAAGGAGGAGGGGGTAGAAGTGTGAGGAGGAGGAGGGGGAGGAGGACAAGGAGGACAAGGAGGAGGGGGTAGAAGTGTGAGGAGGAGGAGGGGGTAGAAGTGTGAGGAGGAGGAGGAGGAAGAGGGGGTAGAAGTGTGAGGAGGAGGAGAAGGGGGAGAAGGAGAAGGAGGAGAAGGAGGAGGGGGTAGAAGTGTGAGGAGGAGGAGAAGGGGGAGAAGGAGAAGGAGGAGAAGGAGGAGGGGGTAGAAGTGTGAGGAGGAGGAGGGGGAGGAGGAGAAGGAGGAGAAGGAGGAGGGGGTAGAAGTCTGAGGAGGAGGAGGAGAAGGAGGAGGGTGTAGAAGTGTGAGGAGGAGGAGAAGGAGGAGGGGGTAGAAGTCTGAGGAGGAGGAGGAGGAGAAGGAGGAGGGGGTAGAAGTGTGAGGAGGAGGAGGAGGGGGTAGAAGTCTGAGGAGGAGGAGGAGGAGGAGAAGGAGGAGGGGGTAGAAGTGTGAGGAGGAGGAGGAGGAGGGTGTAGAAGTGTGAGGAGGAGGAGAAGGAGGAGGGTGTAGAAGTGTGAGGAGGAGGAGTCTGTTTGTTGACATCGGATGGAAGCGACCATCGGAGTGAAGTCAGCGGATCAAAGCTCCTTTTCTCCCGGCCTTCCAGACCCTCCGCCCCGGGGAAGCTGAGGTAGACCCGGCAGCGGAGCAGAGCTCACCCACCGGTGACCGCTGGTTGTAGCTGTTAGCAAAGGAGCTAGCGCTAGCCCCACTAGCTAGCCCCGCTAACAGCATAGCAGGGAAAGTCATCGTTAGCCAGCAGCTAATTGAAGTGAACTGTGCGGACCCCGCTTCGCTTAATGAAGCTTTGAACAGAGGAACACGCGCGGCTGAGAGTTGCACTCGGTCCGAGCAGGTGCGTGTTCCCCGTGCGCGTGTCAGCAGCTTCCACCTTTCAGTGTAATGTCCTGTGTTGTTAGCTAGCTGCGCTGCTAACTTAGAAACAGTCTCCCCAGCATACAGGGCTATGTGTGGTTAGCTAACAAACAAGGAGCGAAGCTGCGGAACGAGCCCGGTCAGCGTGAGACCCTCAGTGGGCGGAGCACTGGGTGGTTCTTGTGTTATTGTTGTGTTATTGTTGTGTTATTGACGTCAGAACAAGTTGTGTCAAAGTAGGAAGCAGGAGCTGCTAACAGGGGACATGACAGCTAACCTGGCTAAATATGCAAGGGTCTGGTGGTTAAACTGGGAATACGGACTGGTGTGTGATGACACTAACGGCAACATGGTGGTCATGTCATTAAAAGTAAAGCAGACCATGAATTTATTATTCATGATAGAAGTTCATGTGTTTGATGCTGCACTTGATTTGTGTCGTTCCTCATTGTGTCATCCTCATTTCAGCCTGTTTACCTTTTCTTTGTCACGTGACCAGAAGAGGATGTTTCATCTCAAAACAAAACATTCCTACCTGTAAATCACTGTGGTGAAAAATTAATCATCCATTTGCTCATTTTGGTTTTCATAATTCACATTATTTAAAAAAGAAATCTCTCCTGACCCTTGACCTTTCAGTGCTCGCCTCCTGAGGGGACCTGCACTGGTCTGTGTGTGATCTGAGCTGGAGAAGAAGGGGGGGGCGAACATGGCGGCCAAAGCAGGAGACAACCCTGAGAGCCTCATGACTCTGGCGACCGTGTTCTGCCTGAGGAACCTCAGGAAGACCATGTGCTACCAGGGCTTCAAGAACAAGCTGTGCCTGCGCTCGGACATCTTCCTGCCCAGTGAGATCTGTGACAAGCTGGTCAACACGTACGTCTCCACCAGTTAGATGCTTGTGTGCTTTTCATCCGGTAGAATGAGTGTGTTCCAGTGTTGTCGATTCTCAGTGTTGTTGTTGTGATGAACAGATACATGGAGCTGGTTCACACGGACAGTAACTTTGAACCAGAGGAGAGCTTCTTCCAGCTCTTCTCAGACCCTCGGAGCACCAGACTGACCAGGGTGCAGCTGAGAGAAGACTTTGTACGGGACAGAGATCTGGAGGCCATTAGAAAACAGGTGGGAGATCAGTCACACTCATGTTTTTGTATGAATTGAATGAGTTCTATCCTGACCCACACCACATTCTTCCAGCGAGGTTCTTTGAAATCCGTCCAGTTTGTGCAACATACAATAAAAAAAAACGTCATAATAAACATAAGCTGGTCGGTGGAGGTGATGAAGGAGAGTTCTGAGGTCAGCAGCGTGTAGGGCTGGAAGCACTCTCACCTCCACGCATGGTCCACACCGATGATGAAGCATTTCACTTGTGTCCTAATCAGGCAGTTGATGAGAGTATGGATGGAAAAATAATCAATATTCATCCGGGTTTTTACTTAGAACATTTCAAATCTGAAACAGTTGTACACTCTCACGAAGCAGACAGATATTACATCATTGACCAGAGTGTGTTTTCCTTGTGTTGGGTCAGGACCTGATTGAGCTCCACCTCACCTACTGCAACAGCCTGTCGTCCCGCAGCCTGAAGACGCTGACCTGCTTCCGCGAGACTTTGCTGTCTCTCTGTCTTTTTGGCTGCAGCCACATCTTCTACAGGAAGGGCGGCGCCCCACTCGCCTGCAACGAAGACTCGGAGGACGAGGAGGAGGAGACCCCTGTTTCTAGGCAGGCGTTAGAGATGGACTTTAACTTCCAGGGGTTCAACCGTCTCCGACTGCTCAACCTGGGCGGTCTGCCTGACGAGATGGATGCTGAGACGCTGCTCAAACCCCTGAAGTCTCTCACCTCACTAGATCTGTCTAATGTGCAGTTGCCGGGAACAGCATTTCTCACCCAGTGGAAAGACAGATTGGCCTCGCTTGTCCTCTACAACGTGGATCTGTCGGAGGAGCTGGTCAGCACAGTGGTGGAGCTTGTTAATCTCAGGTAAGATATTTTCATTTAGTTTCTCTGTCACCTCGAGTCGTTCATCCAGGTTACACCAAACACATTTATTGACTGGTGGCATCTTTCAGGATTCTAAAGCTGGGTCGCATGTTGAACCATTAAAGTCATTAACAGTTATTAAGGAGAACCGCCCACACACCAGAGTGGTGTCACAAGGGTTTGATAATGTAGTGGAAATCATTACCAAATTTTTAAAACATATATATCAGCCAATATATTGGTGTCAGGAATTTGTTAAATTTCCTAATATCAGTTTCAACATCAACCTTTAAAGCTCATCAGTCGGGCTCTAGTCTCGAGACGGTGGCTCCTTCCATCGCTGAGACTGGTTTTATAATTCCTTTGAATCTCTGTTAATGTTTTTACATGAACACAAATCAAAAGAACAACGTGATGCAAACACACACTGTGTCTTTCAGGCATTTCGACATCTCGCGGGAGAGCCGGCGGACCTCAAAGTTCAAGATGACACGCAAGATTTTGACAGCGTTCGTCCAGCGTCTGGTCAATCTGGTGTCCCTGGACATCTCAGGTCACATTATGCAGGACAACTCTACAGTTCCACACTTTGAAGAAGCCATAGGGCGACCGAGGTGGGTCAGCAGCCGCCGAGCACGCGTTAAATAAAAGTCTGATTCAGAGGAACTTGTTAATAAACCAAACCGTTCTCTCTTGCAGCATCGAGCCGTGCAAGAGCAGCATCTATCCGCTCCAGGAGCTGAAGAGGCCGCTGCAGTTCCTGGGCCTGTATGACACTACGCTCTGTAACGTCACTCACATCCCTGCTTATAAGGTACCGACAGTGTGAAGAGACGGAAAGGCTTCAGGCAGAAACTGATCCTTTTAGGCATCACAACTAAAACATGAACTGAAACAAGTCTCTTGTTGGACTTGTGGCCTGGGTGTGATTCATGTGGTGTGGCTGTCATCTGATCCAGATGTTTCCAGTCATTCACACAGTCATTATCATTCAGGAACATGACATTAATATGAATGTCACATGGACATTCTGACACGTAGCAACTGGTGCACAGAGACCTGCTCTGTCCAGTTCATTGGTGAATCTCCAGGTGGTGAAAAGCCCTCGACCCCAGAGAGTCGTCACTAGTGACTCCACCACAAGGGGGCGAGATGCACGATGAGCGCTAGCGGCTGCTCTATGTGACCAATCAATATTCACGCCAGTTTTCTATCACAGGTCTTGTGTCTTATGAAGAGGTTTAGTGTTTGTGGGTTAAATTTGTGCGTCGCTTGTGTTTTCCAGGTGACTGGATCAAAGAATGAAGACCAGGTCCTGAATGCGATCGAAGCTTACACAGAGTTCCGTCCTGAACTCGCCCACAGAGCCATCAATCAGCTGTTTGACATCGCCAGGATACAGCACTGTAGTCAGCTGCTCCGCGCGTTGCAAGTACGATGAGTATAAGTGGGGTTGTACTTTGAAGGAGCCTGGAACACTTCTCACTCCTCCTCTCAAACGTTCCTGTTTCAGCTCGTCATCGCAGCGTTGAAATGCCATAAATATGATAAGAGCATCCAGGTGACGGGCAGCGCCGCTCTGTTCTACCTGACCAACACGGAGTACCGCAGCGACCAGAGTGTGCGGTTACGCCGAGAGGTCATTCAAGTGGTACTGAATGGAATGGAGCAGTATCAGGAGGTCACCGTGAGTCTCCTCTAGCATCATCAGGATCTCTGACCAAACAAATCCATTAAGAGCTCTGCAAACTGAACTCCCTGCTCTGTCTCCTCACCTCTCAATGCTCCTCACCAGGTCCAGAGGAACTGCTGCTTGACTCTGTGCAACTTCAGCATCCCTGAGGAGCTGGAGTTCCAGTACAGTCGGGTCAACCAGCTGCTGCTGAAGATCCTGGAGCCGGCCCGGCAGGACGAGTCCATCCAGAGAATCGCTGTGCACCTGTGCAATGCTTTGGTCTGTCAGGTGGACAACCATCACAAGGAGGCTGTGGGGAAGATGGGCTTTGTTAAGGTAACACATCCAGAATTATATACACAGTAAATTTCCAACAAATATGTTTCTCTCTCTTATTGTGCTGCTTCGCCCTGCATTGTGTTGGTCATTCAAATCAATGAGGACCAGAGAGAAGAGCATGAAGGAACCAGACTGAGAATCTCCTGCTGTGCTCTTCATTTGTTCACGTCTGAAAACGGCTTCAAACTGAAGCCGTGAAAACAGTTTGTTATTTACCTGAAAGTCAACTCTCAGCTGCTGATTCTGCTTTTTCTCATTTTCAGACCATGTTAAATTTAATTCAGAAGAAGCTTCAAGACAGGACGGTGAGTCTGAGTTTTACTCCTGAGAACTTTAACTGTGACATGATGTGTACACGCAGACGAGCCTCGTGTGTTCTGCTCAGTGTGACCAGGTGATGGAGTTCTCCTGGAGCGCTCTGTGGAACATCACAGACGAGACACCTGACAACTGTCAAATGTTCCTCAACTGTCGGGGGATGAGTCTCTTTCTCGAGTGTCTTCAGGTGAGTCCACAGTCTCAGCCGCTCTCGGGTCAGATTGACGCTGGGTGACAACATGCGTCCCTTCTTGTTTTATAATCTTAATCCAGGAGTTTCCAGACAAGCAGGAGCTTCACCGCAACATGCTGGGGCTCTTGGGAAACGTGGCTGAGGTCAAAGCCTTGAGGCCTCAGCTGCTCACCCCCCAGTTCATCACCGTTTTCAGGTAAGAAAAGAGTCAAATAATTCTTGAATGATTCTGGCCGACGATGACGATTTCTCACTAGTGACATATTTGAGGCTTGAACATCAGATGTCTTTGAAACAACTGCTGTTCAACGTGTGTTGGTGTCAATATAATAGTATTATTTTAGACGTCATTATTTCATACAGACGAATCCTAACCTCCCTGACTGCTTGTTGCGTTGACAGTAACCTTCTGGACAGTAAGGCCGACGGGATCGAGGTGTCGTATAATGCCTGTGGCGTGCTCTCACACATCATGTTTGATGGGCCGGAGGTTTGGTCGATGGAGGAACCGCTGAGAGACACCGTGATGGACAAGATGATGGACGCCATTCAGAGCTGGGACGTCAGCTCACGGCGCAACATCAACTACAGGTTCTGTTCAGCTCAAGAGACGTTCTTCCAGAAATGTGTTTCTCATCCTGAGGCCACGCCTCTTAACAGATGAGACTCAAGTGCTATAGTTAGAAAAGTGTTTGTGACATGTTGAAAACATTTTGTAAAAAGATATAAACTTTCTACATGTGCCAACAGCAGCATCAACAATGTAATCACACACCTTCAGAATAAAACCCAGCAACAGTCAAATCAGTTAACAAGGAACAATGAAATTATACAAGATACAGAAACATTAAACAGCTAATGATAATAATTAGCTGTTTAATTATTATATATGATTCTGAGTTATTGGTCATTAACTGACCTGATGGGACAGGGATGTCTTTACCAACATGTCATGACAAACTAGTTTGATTCCAGGCAACAAGTCAGTGGAACATTGAAATCACTTCAGCTTGTGGGAAGACACCGATGATCCTCTGAACTGAACTGTTGAGATGCCATCTCTCCATGTTTTCAGTCAGTAAACACTTTATGAAGGTTTTTTCTGTCTCAGGTCGTTCGAGCCGATCCTGCGGCTGCTGCCTCAGGGCATCGCTCCGGTCAGCCAGCACTGGGCCACCTGGGCTCTCTTCAACCTGGTGTCAGTTTACCGTGAGTACCTGCTGCTCTGTGAGGTTCCAATCCAGACGCCATGTTGTTTTATATCGTCACAGGTGGAGACAGCTCATATCAGTTAACACTTGAATGAATCACTGTCTTTCTCTTTACTTACGACCTGCAGCGGGCAAGTATTGTCCTCTGCTGATTAAAGAAGGAGGAGTCATTCTCCTGGAGAAAGTTCTGGAACTGGACAGCTCACATCCAGAGACCAAGGACATGGCCAGGTAAGAGACACAGAGCTTCTTCCACCTCTCCTCTCTGTGCGTTTCATCCTCATCCCTGTGGCTCAGAGGAAGATTCTGTTTGTCATGATGAATGAAACCAACTCTGCAGCTGATGATTAAGGCAACATGCCCTCTACTGTGACTCCTCCCACACCACATCACTAATCATCTCTGTCTCCACTAACGCACCTGAAAACACACGTCACTGGTCATGTGGTGTAAACAGGAAGCAGACACTCTCACCTACAAACAAATGGTATTCTTAAATAGTAGTGTGGATGTATCTTCAGACGTCCTTGATGGTACCTGACCTTTAACAACTCTTAAACAACTGATTTCATCTTCTAGGAAAGTGATGGAGCAGTGTGAAACCTTCAAGGACGACCCCATGGAGACAAACCAGGGACAGGAGGTAAACTTCGGACAAAGAGGTTGACGCCACAGGAGCAATCAATGAAAGCGACCTACGGCCCTGCCCACCGCCATCATCACGAGGGTCGATCGTGTGCATTATTCTTACTCTTATCATTCTTATTATTTTCTAGAGCAGAACTGTCTCTGAGCTGTCGCAGCAGTTTGGACAGAACCTTAATATTTGACACGTAGGACAGCAGACGTGGTGCATGGTGTTTTGTTGTGAGGGTGCTTACCTGCTGCACATGAGCATCTCTTTGGGTCTGTGGGGGGGGTGACTCTGTTTCCTGTGTGTGTGCGTGTGCGTGTGCGTGTCACAGACTTAGCGACGGAACAGAACAGTTGGAGTGAAGCTCGATCTCAGTGGAAGGAAACAAACTCCCTCCTCAGCTCACTGCCTTCAAGGCCTCGTCGTGTCCTTTGCTCTCCTCCCAGTTCTCATGCTCGTCCGCCCAGTTGCGGACACGTGTACAGTGAATATTAGCCATTATGTGTGTAGACTGCAGAGAAGAGTCACACTGATGTTTGATGTGACGGGAGACTTTCCCGACCTCGTGGCACAACGATGGACTTCTTTGTTAAATATGTAAATATTCTGTTTGTCTCATCCTTTTACTGTGCGTATGTTTTATAATATAACTGTAAACACTCATGACTTTTCTCTATATTTAAATCTCTAGGTTTGACTAATGTGTGGTCAGTGATCAGAAACTATTAACAGAAAATTCTGTCATTCAGGTTTTGTGTAGAAAACCTGGACCTCTTCGTTCTTAAAGGATCATTTAGATTCGAGCTACATCCACAAGACCACGTTTTCCTTTTGAAACCACTACAGAGTTTCTCAGCTTCTACATCAGAGACGTGTGTAAAACGCTGCTGGTTGTTTTATTAGGTTTGTGTTTTCATCAGTGAACAGAAACTGAGACTTAAGTAAACGATGACGCAGACGTTCTCGTCCTGATTGGTTCTCATTAGTCACATGACTCGACTAGCAGGGGTGGACACAAAGCGTCGCTAACACTTCCTGTCAGTGGCACTTCCTGTCAGTAGCACTTCCTGTCAGTGGCACTTCCTGCTCTGACTCGTCACCATCACTGCTCCTCCTTCAGAGGAGTTTCTGTTACTAATCAACCAACTGCAGAGGAGACCATCTACTTCCTGTTTACATCACATGACCAGTGGACGTGAACGGTCATGTGACGTGTTTTCAGGATGTTAGATTGAGGTGTTAATGATACGGAGCTAAAGATGGAGCTGGTGTGAACAGAGCTGATTTGAGTTTTTAAATGAAAACGTTTGTGGTGTGGATGCAGCCTCTGGTTGTTGTGTTTGAATTATCTGGCACGTCACCTGATTCCCACCAGTCCTCACTGGAGACAGATCTGAGCTTCGTCCAAAAGGACCCACAGAGAATTCTCTACACGGCCAAAAGTATGAGGACACTTACAAAGGGACACAACGCGTTTGATTTGAAAGAACCGTCCCGACCGGCCCAGACTCCAACGTGATGCTAGTTCCATCCAACGACTGTGATGGTTCCTGAAGCCGACGAGTGGAGGCTGTCAGAGCATCTGCTCAACTTACTGTCGTAACATGTTCAACTCTGGGTCACTGCAGTAGAGCTATCGTGTTATTTTTAACTTTATTCAACAGTCCCCTTCCTGTCATTACCTGCAACTACATTACCCACAATTCAATTCAGCAAAAGACGGTTCATTCACGGATGGAGGTGTGTCATGTTCTTTCAAGCTTTGTTTCGTGTCCACACACAATATAGTGTCTGAGGTCGTCTAACCATACAGACGACATCTTGAATCTCAATTACTCTGCCCCTCCTTAACTCACCAGTGCCTCTGGTGGTCGGGTTCTGTGCCAGATAATGACAGAGACGAAGTTGAAACGATCATTTAACGACCTCTGATGACCCCTCGTGTTTCCTGGGGTCAACATGCTGCTACGTTTCTGCTTCACTGCGATCAAACACTTTGCTCTTGAAGCTGAGAGGAGGAAAATGAAGTGGTGCGTTCACGTCTATGTTAAAATATTTGAAACTGGAAAGATGTGTTCAAGAAGTCTCAGAAATTAAAACATCATCCTCACAGGAACTGAACACTATCGCAGATCTCACCTTGAACTTGTTCTCACTTAACTCGACTCACTTAAATCTGAGTCTGAGTTTATTTACTCCATTTGTGACCTTACAGGCACCTGTAGCTTCGACTCTCAGTGGAACGTTAAAGTAGACGTGTTTTTTTTGTGTTTCTTTCCTCTCGTGTGTTATAAAGATTTTTGCTGAATGTAGAAGTTCTGCAAAGTTTAAAAGCCCAAAGTCTGTGGTAAAGTGAGTTCCTCTCCTGAAACACCTCGTTAGTACCGGCTGATACTTCCTCATCATCGTGATGTCATGACGCCCCACATCTGCATAATCCCCACCTGGCGTCGAGCCTCCCAGAGCTCCTCGTCAGTCGTCTGGACGATAGTTAAAAACAACTGACACGGTTTCCCCAACACAGTCAGGTAGTGGAGCAGCCGACCAATCAGAGCAGACTTTTATCAAGAGGAGGGTCTTAAAGAGACAGGAGCCAAAACCAAGTGTCCGAGGAAAGTGATGTTTTTTGATCATTAATAAAAACATTTTACAGTCATAACACTATTTAAAATCATCAACCTGAAGATGAATATTTCTCCTTTAACTATATCAACAGAATATGAATCTGTGTGGGCAGGTTCTGGTCTCATTTATCTTTTGCGATGGTTGAATGGATAAAGGAAAATTGAATCTGTTTATTGTACTGAATTTTTCTTGTGTTGGCTTGGGCAAAAATTGACTATTTCCATTATTCATCAATTTTATATTTATATTTTACAAATAATGGTAAGCTGTGAACAGTTCCTAAGTCTGAGGTCCGAGCTGTTTCTTCGTTCCAGTTTGACTCCGGTCCCCCAGCGCAGCGATGCTGCTGGTGTGACTGGGACGCGAAGCTGGAGCTGAAGGAACACACATGCAATGATGGTTATTTTCTCCTGCAGCTGGTTTATTTGAATCAGGTCTGACATATTAAACAGTGGTTTCTAATAACACCACACTGGCTCCAGTGTGCTGCTCAGTGACTTTAAATAAAGATGGACGACGCATTGCCACTTCCTCCCCCCCCCCCCACTGTACAAGCCAACTATCATTAAATAACTGATTCAAACCAACTCATCAGAAACACCTGAACAAACATCGGTGGGATAAGAACGACCTGAAATGACAGAAACATCTTTACAAACATTTAATTCAAGTTTCTTTGATTCTTTAGTTTGGTCCATGTCCCATTTGCTAACATGGAGGTTAATAATGTGAAGTGCAGTCAGCCACCAGGGGGATGGAGATGGTTTGGCTTCACAGTTAGTCGTCCATCTTTATTTACGCTCAGCTCCAGCCTATTTACAGTTTGTCGATGCTGAACAGATTTTTATTGGACTTTTCAGATCGCTCACATTTGGTTTTATTCACTGAGCTGATTTCCTTGTCACGTACAGTTTATTGGAATCTGATCGGTACAGTCGTGTTTTTGTTTCTATTTTCACTCACGTTCACGTGAACATAAGCTTGATCAGAGACTCAATGTTTCTGTCAGGAATTCAACTGAGGTCAAATCTGAGTCGGTTAGCGACACGGTGTTTGATCTAAGGTGCTTGAGGTGGAAAGTGGATTTATCTTCAGCCTCCATCACTCATCTGACTTCTTAGTTTCCATGAATGCTTCCCATGAAGAAACACATTGTGATGGCAGGTAGCTACTGTGGGTTGTTGACTGTTCCTGATTATTTATAAAGATGTATGTGCTGAAATTTAAAAAAGAAATGATGAGAAACTGCTGTGTCACAAACTGATTTCACGTTTCTGAAGTGTGTTGACACTCTGTCATTGGTTTCTTTTGTAATTGTAATCCAAATCTGAGTGAGGGACATTTGATCCGAACTGTGTGGAGTTTTTCCTGATCTGAATATTACCAGGCCGTTGGTGTAAAGGAAAGAGTAAGCAATAAAGATGGAGTGGGAAAGAGTTGGTGTTTCTTCTGTTGTTGCTGCAGGTTCCTAAACTCAGATCATGAACAGCTGAGCCATGATGAAAACATCTTAATCATCACAAGGCTTTTCCACATTTCTCTCAAATCTATCGTTGGCTTCTTAACCGCAGACTGTAAATAAAGATGGCTGACATGACAGCTCCGCAAAAGTTAAGCCTAAGTGTTGATATCGCCCCCTGGTGGCTGCCTGCAGTACTGACCAAAAGCTCCTAGAACTTGTTGCCCCAGGAACTTTAGTTTTAGTACCGAACAGTTCCTGCAGGCGGCTGCTTGTCGATGTAAAGACCAACATTTGAGAAATCAGCTGACATGTAAACAATAAACAGCCACAACAAGCTGTCGTTCTTCAGTCCACCGGATGGCGTTTTGTCGTGCCTCGGTTTGGGTGCGGGCTCTTTAAGCCAGGCGAAGGGGAGATTTCCGAGTGTCCGTGAAGAGGCTGTATTTACGCTGCAGCACTCAGCTGATCGAGGATCTGTCTCGGAGCCGCTCGGCAGCATCATGGACTTCAACGTGAAGAAACTGGCCTCGGACGCCGGAGTGTTCTTCACCAGGGCCGTGCAGGTAAGAGCCGGCCCCCCGCTGCGCAGCGACCACAGCCCGGCTGGAGGAGCAGCGAGGACCCGCTAGGCTGCTCCGGTATCCGGCTGGAAGACACCGAGCTGAGGGCCGCTAATCCACACACACGCACACAGAGAGAGAGAGAGACACAGGGACACACGCACACACAGAGACACACAGGGACACACGCACACACATAGAGACACACAGGGACACACACACACGCAGAGAGAGACATGCACAGGGACACACGCACACACACACACGCAGAGACAGAGACATGCACGTCATGTTATTCCTCCATCTATTATTGATGCTGTGATCGTGGTTTAACCATGAGACACATTCATTCCCCCCCCCCCCTCAGGAAAAGTCACACTGCGTTGACTCATATAAAATCATATATATATATATATATATATATATATGTCTATATATCTATATTACGTACACTAAATTATAGACTCCTATAGAATAAACTCCATCTATAACGCCACAGTAACATCTTAAGTCCTCTCAAATACTTGACAAAGATTTCGTTTTCGAGTTTATAGCCTTAACTATTACTTTATAAATTATGAGGCTATGTAATAATGTACACGTAGCATCAGGGAAGCACTCCGATATTTTACTTAACAGTTCAAGTACATAAACAGTGTAGTACAACACTAAAACAATAACTTTCGTATTGGCTTTTAAAATACTAATAGTAAAAATACTCTGAATGTAATCTGTTACCTTTTGTTACATTCTACTTTGAATTCAGTTTATTGAATTTATTTAGTACTTTATGCTAATGCTAGCACACCAACATGCTAACAGTGAATATGCTAACATGAAGTGAAGCAGGTGTAAGATTGTTACCATGTTTAATGTAGCATGTTAGCATGCTAATGGTGAATATGCTAGCACGAGGGATAGAGTTTGTAAGCATGTTTAATGTAGCATGTTAGCACGCTGGCGATGGCTATTTAGCACTGAAAATAACTTAGGCTAATGGGATTGTTGTTTGCTCCGGATTTAAACCAAATTATACCAAAACCTAAATTGTAACATGATGATGATGGCGTCGGGTTTGGAGCCAGATTCCATCAATTTGTGCTTAAAGCACAAACTTCACTGACGAGGCTCAGAACAAAGATCATCCTTCAAATGTTCACGTGTTTAAAGACATTTGCTAAAGTGTGGATTTGATCCCGTGAAGCCACTTCCTGTAGTTTCACCTCCTTCACTCTGACGTAGTTCACTGAGGAGAAACTGGGTCAGGCTGAGAGAACCGAGCTGGACCAGCACCTGGAGAACCTCCTCACTCGAGCTGACGGAACCAAGAACTGGACCGAGAAGATCCTGAGACAAACGGAGGTGCTGCTGCAGCCCAACCCAAGTAAGTCAGGAGGAGGAGGAGCGGGTCGTCCACTGGTCGTGAGGTCGAGGGTTCAATCCCCAACTCCTCACGCCCACACGTTGTTTTTATTACTGTGTGAAGGGAATAATGAGTAAAGAACCTTCTCTTGTGAACAGTTCCAACAAATGACATCACTTCCTGTTGAATAAGTTACATAATAATAAATAAATATTCTTGTTTAATTTAATTTGTTTGTATTTTTATGTTTTTGTGTCCATGACCTCTGCTCATTGAATCGGATAAATGTGACAGCATCTTACGCCCCATGTCTTTGACCTGAGCCAGTGTTTGGTCCATGTTGTGGTCCAGCAGCTGGACACTGCTTCATGTCCATGTGCTCTGTGTTTCTATCTCCTCATGCTTCAGTGGATCACACAGGTGAGTTCATGGAGATAAACAATGCCCCCTACTGGCCAGGGGTTTATCTCATCTCTCTGACGTGTTGCTTTAATTATGACATGTGAAGCAGCCATGACACATACATGTAGTTAAAAACAAGTCCATCTCTATAACCATTTTCTCTTTGTGCAATTTCATACATGAGCAGTCCTGTTTCACTGTTTATATTCTGTTATATTCTATATTATTTGCTTGTGCATATATAGCTTATTGATTATTATATTATTATTTACTGAGTTATAATATCAATCATTGCAATAAAAAGTTTCAGTATACTGTATGTATGGAAATAATATATACTGATAGCACACTGAAGAGGTTTATCACTCAATGGATCAACATAAGATTTATAAAATCAGTTTTTCCACAAAAAATATAAGAATGTCGTAGTTATCGTGATTATTATCGATGTGAACATTTTTATCTCGATACAAAGTTTGGCCATATCTTAATTTCACTGTTGTGGGATAAATAAAAGATCCAATAAACTTCACGTAAAGCAAACCGGACCTAAACTGCAGAGCAGGAGCAAGGTGACGACAAACTGAAAACACAAGCTGAGGAAGAGAGAGGATTAAACTCAGGTGTGGCACATCAGGGTGGAGCAGCCAATCACAGCAGCAGGAAACAATCAAACAGGAAGTAAGACAAAAGGGAGGGACACACAAGGCAACAAACTTCAAAATAAAACGGGAGATAAGAAGTTCACAATCCAAAAGTCCAGATATAAAAATCCGAAAACAATATAAACACAAGTGGAACAGATGTTCTGGTGCAGCAGGTGGAGAACACGAGCTGATGTGAACAGGTTGGGGGTGCAGTGACTAGGCAGACACACACAAGTGTTGAGTTACACACTCAGGTAGCTGCCAGGCAGCGATGCCTTCAAGGACACTGGAAACTCTAAAGAGGGTTTTCTGACAACAGTTCTACAATTATGTTTTCATTCTTACAGACATATTGCTTTCTACTAAATACAGCCAAAGCACATACGTAACGCAACACATACAAAAAACATAACAAAACATTCTTACATTTTGTGTCAATGATTTTGACGAAGGATCCTGAACTTTGTTGTCTTTGTTGGACCTGCTCAGGTTCTCGAATCGAAGAGTTTATCTACGACAAACTGGACAAGAAGCTTCCGTCCAGGACGACCAACGCAGAGCTGCTGGGACAACACATGCTGGACGCTGCACAGGAGTTTGGTCCAGAGACGCCGTACGGTCAGTGGAGGTCCAATCAGAACCTCAGTCTGAACTGCTGTCACACAAAGACAGTGACACACACTGTAACACACTGCAACACACTGTTATACACTGTCTCACACTGTCACACACTGTCACACACTGCAACACACTGTCACACACTGTCACACACTGTCACACACTGTCTCACACTGTAACACACTGTCACACACTGCAACACACTGTCACACACTGTCTCACACTGTCTCACACTGTTACACACTGTTACACACTGTCACACACTGTCACACACTGTAACACACTGTTACACACTGCCACACAGTGCAACACACTGTAACACACTGTCACACACTGTAACACACTGTCCCACACTGTCACACACTGTCACACACTGTAACACACTGTTACACACTGCCACACAGTGCAACATACTGAAACACACTGTCACACACTGTCACACACTGTAACACACTGTCCCACACTGTCACACACTGTCACACACTGTCACACACTGTAACACACTGTCCCACACTGTCACACACTGTTACACACTGCAACACACTGTCTCACACTGCAACACACTGTCTCACACTGTAACACACTGCCACACACTGTTTGTGAAGCTCTTTATAACCTTGTTTTGATAAAGTGCCAAACAAGAAAAGTTGTGTGTAATACATGTGTGTATTTGTGTCTTTGTGTGTAGGTAGCACCCTGGTCATAGTGGGAGAGTACCAGAAGAAACTGGGAGGAGCCGAGCGTGACTTCCTCCAGACCTCGGCCGCCTCCTTCCTCACTCCTCTTCGTAACTTCCTGGAAGGAGACTGGAGGACGATCTCAGTGAGTCTGAGGGACGCCCACGAGCTCTGAGACGTTTCACAGCTGAGCTGTCTCAGACCCGTCCACAGAGACGTGGACATGTGTCTCCTCTCATGTCTGATTTGTTGCTGTTCGCTCTTTAGTTAGAGGTTAAAGGGACGTCACAGTGTTGCTCACTCGATTCCTCTCCCTTTGCAGAAAGAGAGGAAGCTTCTGGACAATCGACGTCTGGATCTGGACATCTGCAAAGCCCGTCTGAAAAAAGCGAAGCTGGCAGAAGCTAAAGCTGCAGTGAGTTTCATCTGGTCACAGATGTCTTCTGCTTCTTCTCGTCCTGTTGTCTCAAACATGACGTTTCAGCGAAGCTTTAAATCATCAAATAACTAATTCAACTCAAACCAACTTTTAGTCTGGTGTCCCGTCTGCTAACATGGAGGAGGTGGGGCTTCTGTCCACTAACGATAACAACTTGTCCTTGAACAGATCAGTAATCATCAGAGTGGTGCCTGGGTCTGGAGTTCAGTCCTCAGAGATCTGTACATCAGAAATTCAAATACTGTGTCTTCTGCTTCTGAATGATTTTCATCACTCGATTTGGAGCTTGTTTGCTTTTTGTCTTCTAACCTCTTTTAGTTTTTCTGTTTGAATGATTCTAACTTCATGACTGACACTCCTCTCTGCTCTTGTTCGAAGGCTGCACCTGATTTCCAGGAGACGAGGCCTCGGAACTACGTCCTCTCTGCCAGCGCGTCCGCGGTAAGAGACCAACTGTCAGCTAAGCTAACATGCTAACAGATCAACTGAACATGGGACTTTAAAATCCAACATCAAGTCAGTTGAGTTCACTGCTTCTGACTCAGACAACCAGGGGAAGGTCATGTGAGTGAAAGATCAGCTGCATTTATGAACCTCCTTTCAGACCTGAAGTCTGACGTGTTCCTCACGTGTTCCTGACGTGTTCCTCACATGTTTTTACGTGTTCCTCACGTGTTCCTCACATGCTCCTTTTTTTACGTGTTCTTTACATGTTCTTGACGTGTTCCTGACATGTTCCTCACATGTTCCTGACGTGTTCCTCACATGTTTTTTACGTGTTCCTGACGTGTTTTTGACGTGTGCCTGACTTGGTCCTGACGTGTTTCTGACGCGTTCTTCAGGTGTTCCTGATGTGTTTTTTTACTTGTCCCTCCCCTGCTCCTGACGTGTTCCTGACGTGTTCCTCACGTGTTCCTCACGTGTTTTTACGTGTTCCTGACGTGTTCTGCAGGTTCCGTATGTGAGAACCAATGTCTGAGTCAGACGTGTCATGCTCCATGTTTGTGTGTCTGTGACTGGATCGGCTGCAGGGCGGCTGGGAGAGCTGGGACGTGGCCCCGGACCCGGCTGCATGCGAGCAGAGGAAGGTTGTGTAGATCTACGTGTCGGCAGTGAAGTAGAAGTAGAACCTGGAGTTAGAGCCGTTTGTCTGTGGTGGTAGAACGTTCTCATCGCTCCTCAGAGATTCTCGTTCTGTGCTTTTTGTTCCTTCACCGTTTCTCCTTTGGTCCCGGACAATTTGACTTGAATTATTTGTCCTGCGAGTTGAAGAAAAAGAGGAGACACATGTCAACGTCCACAAAGTCCCACAATCCAGTTAATCAAGTGAACATTTTCACATTTTGAATCCACTTAATAGTCTCCACCACTTGTCCGGATTTTCACCATGTATTGTTACCTGATATGAACCAGGACATAGTCAGACCCATAAAACATCTCACCTGCAAATATCGAATATGTCTTTGGTGAAGTGATGCTTCCTTACAACAACACAAGTTCACCACAAGGGGGCACAACACCACAAAACTTCTGCAGCTGCCACATCTGCAGAAAGTAGAGTAAAGGTCAGATTCAGTTCAAGCTGGTGTTCTACAGTGATGGGTCAGAATCAAACACATCAGAGACTTGATTACAAAAGCAGTTTGAAGATCAGGCAACATTAAGGTGGAAATATCAGAATAAAATAACCCAGTTATATCCGTGGCAGTTGAAATATTTTGTACAATAAAAGGTTTTTAAAAGAAATTAGAATAAGATTAAATGATGCAGCTCTTTGTTATTTTCTTCTTCAAGCCGACATCTTTAAAACTGTGATGCAGAATAAAGACCAAACTAAGAAGAAATAAAGTCTCGGATTTCCAGAATAAAGTTGTAACTTAACGTGAACAAAGTTATGATAACACACAGTTATGATAACATACATTGTATTGTGGTTTTAACAATGTGTTTTCCGCTGTGCTCTCAGCTGCTGAGCGAGGAGGTGGATAAAGTAAGTGTCTTCACTCGTGGTCACTGTGTGTGTTTGTGTGTTTGTGTGTTTGTGTCTGAGTCCAGTTGTGAAGCTCTTCACTTCCTCCTGCAGGCAGAGCACGAGCTGCGCGTCGCTCAGACCGAGTTCGACCGACAGGCTGAAGTCACTCGCCTGCTGCTGGAAGGAATCAGCAGCACACATGTGAGTGAGGTCATGTGACTCAGTGAGTCAGCCGCTCCCCCCCGCTCCCTGTGACGATGCAGAGGAAATCTTGTTGCATTCAGCTTCTGTCACAGGGTCTGTTTATTATTATCATGATATCTACTACAGAGGTTCAGTCGATCACTAAAAGTGAATTTGATGATGTGTCCGAGATGAAGACATCAGGTCCGAGATGACGACAACCTGAAAACATGAGTCACCATTAAATTCTGATCCGAATCACACACACTTATAAATATCAGTTCTCTCAACATGTAGGATTGTTTCCCCTGAGAAATCAGTTCAGTGTTAAAAACATCACCAGGTTCACTGGAACTCAGTTCAGTGTTAAAAACATCACCAGGTTCACTGGAACTCAGTTCAGCAGCTTCTGTGAGATCCTGTGAAGCAGAGTCTCCTCTCACACTCGTCTCTCTTCTCCCCTCAGCTCAACCACCAGAGATGTTTGCAGGATTTTGCCGAGGCTCAGGCGACGTACTACGCTCAGTGTCACCACCACATGGTGGAGCTGCAGCAGGAGCTCCACAGGTGAGGAGTCCCCATCAAACACCTCATCACAGGAGACAGACCTCCTGATCCACTCATACCAGTTCATCTCCCAGTTCATCTCCCAGTTCATCTACCAGTTCATCTACCAGTTCATCTACCAGTTCATCTCCCAGTTCATCTCCCAGTTCATCTACCAGTTCATCTACCAGTTCATCTGGCAGTTCATCTACCAGTTCATCTCCCACTTCATCTCCCACTTCATCTCCCAGTTCATCTCCCAGTTCATCTACCAGTTCATCTACCAGTTCATCTCCCAGTTCATCTCCCAGTTCATCTCCCAGTTCATCTACCAGTTCATCTACCAGTTCATCTGGCAGTTCATCTACCACTTCATCTCCCAGTTCATCTGGCAGTTCATCTACCAGTTCATCTACCAGTTCATCTACCAGTTCATCTCCCAGTTCATCTCCCAGTTCATCTCCCAGTTCATCTACCAGTTCATCTCCCAGTTCATCTCCCAGTTCATCTCCCAGTTCATCTACCACTTCATCTCCCAGTTCATCTGGCAGTTCATCTACCAGTTCATCTACCAGTTCATCTACCAGTTCATCTCCCAGTTCATCTCCCAGTTCATCTACCAGTTCATCTACCAGTTCATCTCCCAGTTCATCTCCCAGTTCATCTCCCAGTTCATCTCCCAGTTCATCTACCAGTTCATCTACCACTTCATCTACCAGTTCATCTACTAGTTCATCTACCAGTTCATCTGGCAGTTCATCTACCAGTTCATCTACAAGTTCATCTCCCAATTCCTCTACAAGTTCCTCTACCAGTTCTTCTCCCAGTTCATCTACCAGTTCATCTCCCAGTTCATCTACCAGTTCATCTACCAGTTCATCTGGCAGTTCATCTACCACTTCATCTACCAGTTCATCTACTAGTTCATCTACCAGTTCATCTCCCAATTCATCTACCAGTTCATCTACCAGTTCATCTACCAGTTCATCTACAAGTTCATCTCCCAATTCCTCTACAAGTTCCTCTACCAGTTCTTCTCCCAGTTCATCTACCAGTTCATCTCCCAGTTCATCTCCCAGTTCATCTCCCAGTTCATCTCCCAGTTCATCTACCAGTTCATCTACCAGTTCATCTCCCAGTTCATCTACCAGTTCATCTACTGAACTACCAGTTCATCTACCAGTTCATCTACCAGTTCATCTACTGAACTACCAGTTCATCTACCAGTTCATCTACCAGTTCATCTCCCACTTCATCTCCCAGTTCGTCTCCCACTTCTTCTCCCAGTTCGTCTCCCACTTCTTCTCCCAGTTCATCTCCCAGTTCATCTCGTAGAATAACAACTATCGCCAGTGATCACAAACGCTTGATGCAGTTGTTGGTAACACAACCAGTCATTAGGTTCAGGGGACAATTACTTTTTCACACAGGTCCAGTTAGGTTTGAATAACTTTTTCCCTTAATAAGTGAAATCATGATTTAAAAACTGCATTTTATATTTTCTCGGGTTTTCTTTGTCTAAAATAAAAATTGGTTTAATGATCTGAAACATTTAAGTTTGACAAATATGCAAAAACATAAGAAACCAGGAAGGAGGCAAATACTTTTTCACAGCACTGTGTGTTTGTCTGAGTGTGTTTTTGTTTGTGTGTTTCTGTGTATGTGTGTGTTTGTGTGTGTGTGTTTGTGTTTGTGTGTTTCTGTGTGAGTGTTTTTGTGTGTGTGTGAGTGTGTTTTTGTGTGTCTGTGTATGTGTATGTTAGTGTGTAAATGGTCCTGCCTCCCTCTGATTGGCTGGTAGCGTCTCCCTCTCCAGATGTTCTGGTCATTTCTCTAAACAGACGCAGATGTGGAGCGTGTGTGTAGAGCGTGTGTGTGTTCCTGTATCTTTGTGGGGACCATTCCCAGCGTAGACCAGCAGAGTGATGGTTCCCAGTCCTTCAGGGGGCTGTGTGAGGGTTCACACTGGTTTAGGGTTAGGTCTCGGTGAAGGCCTCAGGGTGGAGGGTGAAGGTTCGAGTCCGGGAGGCAGAGTGTGTGTGTGACGACACAGACACACAAACATGTGACGCACGGAGATGCATCACTGAATTCCTCTGACCTGCTCCTAACAACAACCTTTACTTTATTACCTTTCAAACAAACTTCAGTCAAATGATTCACATGATAAATGATATAAGAACAAACTGGGAGATGGAGACTCTCAGATTGTAATTATAACCAAGTATAGATTGTTTTAATTTTATTATTTGCAAGAGTTCAAATCGATGGAAATGAATTTTAATTTGTTAAATGATGTGTAAAAACATGCTTAGACATCCTGATTGACAGCTGAGAGGGACTCATGATTGGCTGATCGCATGTATGGGCGGGGCCTGGATGCTATGGCTCCACCCCACGATCAGTACCGATGAAAATAAGATGGAGATCATTAATGTCTCATATCCGTCAATTGTCTTCACAGATGCACCAGCGCCCCCCATTCCTCCGCCTTCCTGTCTGGCCCAGTGTCCCCGGGGGGGGCAGGGTCCACTGGCCAGAACGTGGTGGGCACGCTGGCGGTGGAACAGAGTCAGTTCCCAGTCACAGGAACCAGAAAGGCCAAGGTCCTCTATGACTATGATGGCCATGGTGCCAGCGAGCTGTCCCTCCTGGCTGACGAGGTACGAGCCTCTGACTCACACTAACATCCTCCATCTTGCTCCTGTGACTCAGCAGCTACATCTCTGTTGACCTGTTGTTTGAAATCAAAACTCACTTTGCACCTTTAACGTTTCGAGCATTAAGAGACTCTTGTTCTCACCGGAAACTAGAAATCCCTCTGCAGGAGCCTTTCCCAGTCTGCGTCACCACTCTCCATTGTTACCTACACGGCTGAGGTCTCCTCTCTGTCCAGCTTCACTAGAAGACTAGAAGCAGAATCCACAGACATTCCTCATCCTGTCTTTCCCCTGAAGCACAGGAAGCAACACGTCTCTGTCTGACAGAGGTCTCAGTGCCTCACGCCACCTGAACATGAACCCTCACAAGACCCAACTACTTTTCCTTTCAGGGAAAGCCCCCCCCCCCCCCCCCCCCCCCCCCCCCACACACACACCCACACACACACACACACCCACACAGACCTGTAGGAACCTGGGACAGTCGACTCTCCCTCTCTGCCAACATTACTGTAACAACACATTCCTGTAGATTCATACTGTACAACATCAGGAGGAGACGCCCCCTTGTCACTCGAAGGCGGCGCAGGTTCTAGTCCAGGCTCTGGTCCAGGCTCTGGTCCAGGCTCTAGTCCAGGTTCTGGTCCAGGCTCTGGTCCAGGTTCTGGTCAAGGCTCTGGTCCAGGCTCTGGTCCAGGCTCTAGTCCAGGTTCTGGTCCAGGCTCTGGTCCAGGCTTTAGTCCAGGTTCTGGTCCAGGCTCTGGTCAAGGCTCTGGTCAAGGCTCTGGTCCAGGCTCTAGTCCAGGTTCTGGTCCAGGCTCTGGTCCAGGCTCTGGTCCAGGCTTTAGTCAAGGCTCTGGTCAAGGCTCTGGTCCAGGCTCTGGTCCAGGCTCTGGTCAAGGCTCTGGTCCAGGTTCTGGTCCAGGCTCTGGTCAAGGCTCTGGCCCAGGCTCTAGTCCAGGCTCTGGTCCAGGCTCTGGTCCAGGTTCTGGTTCAGGCTCTGTTCCAGGCTCTGGTCAAGGCTCTGGTCAAGGTTCTGGTCCAGGCTCTGGTCCAGGCTCTGGTCCAGGCTCTGGTCCAGGCTCTAGTCCAGGTTCTGGTCCAGGCTCTGGTCAAGGCTCTGGTCCAGGCTCTAGTCCAGGCTCTGGTCCAGGCTCTAGTCCAGGCTCTGGTCCAGGCTCTAGTCCAGGTTCTGGTCCAGGCTCTGGTCCAGGTTCTGGTCAAGGCTCTGGTCCAGGCTCTGGTCCAGGCTCTAGTCCAGGTTCTGGTCCAGGCTCTGGTCCAGGCTTTAGTCCAGGTTCTGGTCCAGGCTCTGGTCAAGGCTCTGGTCAAGGCTCTGGTCCAGGCTCTAGTCCAGGTTCTGGTCCAGGCTCTGGTCAAGGCTCTGGTCAAGGCTCTGGTCCAGGCTCTGGTCCAGGCTCTGGTCAAGGCTCTGGTCCAGGTTCTGGTCCAGGCTCTGGTCAAGGCTCTGGCCCAGGCTCTAGTCCAGGCTCTGGTCCAGGCTCTGGTCCAGGTTCTGGTTCAGGCTCTGTTCCAGGCTCTGGTCAAGGCTCTGGTCAAGGTTCTGGTCCAGGCTCTGGTCCAGGCTCTGGTCCAGGCTCTGGTCCAGGCTCTAGTCCAGGTTCTGGTCCAGGCTCTGGTCAAGGCTCTGGTCCAGGCTCTAGTCCAGGCTCTGGTCCAGGCTCTAGTCCAGGTTCTGGTCCAGGCTCTGGTCCAGGCTCTGGTCAAGGCTCTGGTCCAGGTTCTGGTCCAGGCTCTGGTCCAGGCTCTGGTCCAGGCTCTGGTCAAGGTTCTGGTCCAGGCTCTGGTCAAGGCTCTGGTCCAGGCTCTGGTCCAGGCTCTAGTCCAGGCTCTGGTCAAGGCTCTGGTCCAGGCTCTAGTCCAGGCTCTGGTCCAGGCTCTAGTCCAGGTTCTGGTCCAGGCTCTGGTCAAGGCTCTGGTCCAGGCTCTAGTCCAGGTTCTGGTCCAGGCTCTGGTCCAGGCTCTGGTCCAGGCTCTGGTCCAGACTCTGGTCCAGGCTTTAGTCAAGGCTCTGGTCAAGGCTCTGGTCCAGGCTCTGGTCCAGGCTCTGGTCCAGGTTCTGGTCATCTCAGGCCTAAACTACTGCTCCTCCCTCCTGGCAGGTCTAATGTGATAGTGACCTCCGACCTCTGCAGCTCAGGAATTCGTACTTTCTTGATTCTTGTTGTTCTGGTTTGTCCCTCATGGCTGATTCACTTCTTGTGAGTCACTTTGGATCAAAGCTTCAATGAAATGAAAAGTAAACACGTAGTTAAACTCACGTCACCTCAGACATTTCTTCAACAAGAAGAACCTCCTCAGCTGCCGTAGAGACAAAGCTTGTGTTTCACCACAAAGTGTCAAAGCACCAGCGTTAGATTCAAACAGCGTCTGAAGTTGAGTCGGAGCTGGATGCAGCCCTGGCCTTGTGAGGGGGGGGGGGGGGGGGGGGGGACAGAAACATCATTAAAGATTCAAAGATCCTCACAGTTTGGATCTGAATCTGATTTCTGTCTGCACCATGTAAAAGTTGTGCAGGTTTATCCAAGTGAAAGTTTGAGTTCATCTGTCTCAGCGAAGAGGCTGATGTGAAGTGATCCTTTAAAAAGAATTAGTTCAGCTTCTTGTGAATGAAACATGGAGCTGAGACGATGGAGGAAACGTTAGTTGAGCAATAATCAGCTGAGCTGCCACAAACGCTTTGATAACTCGACCTGGAAATGGAAACATGCAAGTGTCCGGATGTTTAAATGAATCAGAGGGAGAGCAGGAGTCAGAGCCTCTGGACAAACAGGTAGGACTCCTCTTCTGGACGTGGGAAAGGAGTCAACCGCCTGTTTGAGCACGTCTGCACACGCTCACCTGCGTGCACCAGCCTGGAGCTGCTGGTATAATGCATTTCATAACTCAGCATCACACTAGCTCTAACTGTAATAATATTAACCCTCAACAGCCCCTTGACAAGTGAGGACCAAGCAGAATAATGTCCTCACTACATCAGGTTAACTTTGGAAAATGTAACTTATCTCAGGGTTCCTGTGGTCATGAAAACCTGGAAAAGTCATGGAATTGTTAAATGTTTATCTCCAGGCCTGGAAAAGTGCTTGAAGGTTTACAGTCTGCTTTGGAATTCTCATTGTTTTACTTAAATACTAAATGTTGTTCCTTTTTCATGTAACCACCGAGATTTCACAAAATGTTTGGTGATGGAAATTTGGTTTAGAGTTATTGAAGTCATTGAATCCATTGGTCAAAATGTGAATGAACCCTGTTCTCTAAAAACATCTTGTTTCTGTTTGTTTCTCCAGATCATCACCGTTCACACCGTACCAGGGATGGACCCTGATTGGTTGATTGGAGAACGAGGCAACGAGAAGGGCAAAGTTCCTGTCACCTACCTCGAGCTGCTGAGCTAATGGACACACACACACACACACACACACACACACACACACACACACACACACACACACACACACACACACATATGCAAACCCGTGCATTAACTGGTGGAGGATTGAATTCTCCGTCTGATTGGTTGTTTCCTCTCATCACTCATGTTCCGTTTGGAGGATTCTTCTTTAAACCTGAATCTTCCTCATCTCACGGACTTGGTTCAAGATGAATCATATTCAATGAGACCCTCCTGGTTTAGTAAAGTAAAATAAAAAAGGATTACCAGACTTTCTGTTTTGAAACATATCTAAACCACTGTTACATCTTTAAAATCATCAATCTTCTCTTTAGGTCTCATTCTACAGTTTCTGTGTCTTAGAGGTGACAGTTAATAAAACATGTTATATAAATGACTCTGTGCGAGTCTCGAACTGGAACTCCAGAAACCGGCCAGTAGGAGGTGCTGCAGCGCACCCAGCACACCTCTGTACTTCGGCTTCTGGTAAATCGTAACTCGTGGTCGCTGAGATCCAGGAAGACGCTGACGTGGCTCCAACGTCTGCGGAGCAAAAAACACGAGCAGCAAATTCGAATGATCATTGTGTGGTAACTCTGCTGTTATGTATAAATCACTTGCACAGACCAGCTCTCTGAGTGACTCACAGCCGGACCTGACGCCACATGTGAGTCTGTGGACGTTCAAACCACATCAGAGAAGTTACTCATCACCTGAGAGGGAGGAGCTTCAGTTCCGTTGAATCCTAGATTTAAATATTTTCCGATGATGTAAAGTCTTAATTGTGTTCAGTGAGTCAGAGCCGAGTGTTGTCAAAGGGAAATGATCAACACAAAGGGAGAGTTCACAGTCGAGCTCTCACTGTGTATTCAAACTGTGACTTCACCTCTAGTGTGGAGGAGACAGTCAGGACGGGGACGTGGTTCTCCTGAGTGAACGATCCTTCAGGTTCTACATCGTGCTAACAAACCCAGAGAAAGGTTTCTCTTTACGTTCTACGATATAACCTCCTCATTCAAATACAATGGAATTCATTACGAGTAGTTTCAAATTTGTTGGACCTTGAATTAACGCAGTGGGGTCATAGCTAGCAAGGGCATTCCTGGTCCCCAGAGGATGATACAGGTGTTTTTGTGCCTCGCTGTCTTTTCCTCGATGGTCCCGGTCTGGCCACAACCTGTGGGATGAAAAAGTAAAGCCAACTGTCATGAAATTTAATGAGTAAACTAATAATTTCCTCTAGCGCCACCCTCAGGCTACCTTTCAATTTCCAACGTGTCAGAACATTGATCTACTGTGTGTGTCCATGAATTCATATCAGTTATTTAGAGAGCTGTGTTTTAGTTTATATTCATATCTAGAATTTAGTGTGTTGTTGCATTAATGAGTGAACATTCATCACATCTGTGTTTCCCTGTACAATAAACGTGCATGTGTGTGACAAGTAATGTGGTTGTGTGATTCTTGAATGTCCACAAACATGTCACAAATCAACACAATTACTTTTGAACTTAGTTTCAATATAAATCCTCTCCAGTAGGAAACAGATAGAAGTCAGGAAGGGAACCAGTGAACCCCATGAGGGAACAGAGAGCTGCAGGTCAGGGAACAGCTGGAACACATCAGGGGGGAGCAGCCAATCACAGGGGCAGGAGACAGCATGTCATCCAGCAATGATTTCTATTTGTATTAGTTTTATGTGTTTTTACTTGTGTGTATTTTCTTTGTGAAGCACTTCGATGTAGTAGTTGAATGTGTTGATATGACGTCGTCACTCAGCTCCCTGCCCATGTGACTGTTGTGTTGCAACAAGAAGAAACGTCTGAGTTGTTTATTCTCAGTAGGAGATCGGGGGGGCGGATGAGTAAAGCCTCAGTGATTCATAGAAACTCTGTGTTTCCTCAGGGCGATTACATCCGTGGTCATTTTTAGAACTCGGGTGTGGTGAGTGTTCACAGGTCTGAGTGGGTCAGGGCTTCTCTCGGTGTCCTCCCATGGATACAGTGAAGTCATTCACTGTCAGGCAGCCAGTGAATAGGGCCGGTGTGGCCAAGGGGGTAGAGCGGCCGTTCTCCAACATGAAGGTTGCCGGTTCCAACCCCACTCTTCCCCATCTGTATGCCGAAGTGTCCTTGGCAAGATACTGAACCCCTAAGTGGCCCCTCATAAATGTTGAGTGTTCTAAAAATACAAGTCGCTTTGGACAAGAAGCTTCAGCTAAATGATGACGTACCAGCAACAACACAACAAACACCAATATGCCTGACACACAAAGTGCTCGTGATCTGTTGCGACACTAATATGCATGACACCCTATGTGGACATTTCGCGAGTCCTGTTTCTATTGGGATGGTTATGATGTCGTGGGTCTGGTTCTGAACCGGTGGAGTCGGATCAGGTCTCATTTTAACACTGAGTTCTGAGTGTGAGCGTCTCGTGTCCAACATGTGGACGAGTCCTTTTCATGATGTTTCAATGAGTCTGATAAACTGAGGAACCAAACCACCCAGTGACTTCCTGGGCAGGTCCTGAGAACCAGTGATGAGTGAGTGCTGGTTCCAGTGAGAGCCGAGTGGAGGAGGACACAGAAACTCCAGCTGCAGCTTCTGATCTCACTGTGTGTGTCCCTGAGCAAGAGAGAGAGTGTGTGTGTGTGTGGGGGGGGGGGGTTCACATGATAGCCTGTACGATGATGAGTAAATAAAAAGTCATGTTCACGTTCATCATCTGTAAACTGATGAGGCGACTGTAGGGGCTGCGTGATTGGCCCGTTCCTCACACATTCACTGGCTCCATGGACGCTGGTTCTGACCTCCAGCGTGATTCAGGCCACGCCTACCTAAGAATCACCACTGACTGCAGAGGGCGCTGTTGCTTAGTGAAGCTACACAGTGTTCACAGCTAGCCTGGATGCCAGACGAACTTAGCCCCGCCCACAACATTTGAGGTCGGGAAGTTCGGTCTGGAGTCCGTTGGGGAGAAATTATGCCCGGTTCGAAATCGACCGGACCAATCAGATTGTCAGGGCGGGCTATAAACAACTACGTCATCAAAGAGCGCTTGGGTTGTTTTCCACCAACACGCCTGCGGCTGGAGAGCTGAGATGTGTAGCTGCTGCCTCTGAGTCTGTTGTAGGAGACATCGACAGCGCATCCATTTTGAAAGAGGAAGAGAGAAACGCGATCAAGGCTTTTGTGGATCGAAAAGATGTTTTTGCCGTCTGGCCCCGATGGTCGTGAAGAAGATGGGACACGGGAATGTCGCGTTCCAACCGTGTTATTAATTCTTACAGGACCGACTAATGCGATATGATTTGTTTGATGTGTTGTGGAGCTGTAATCCTAACGGAGAACTTCGTACGTGCATTCACCTTTACTGTCACTCACTGCTACACCTGCCCCTTTATGCATACTGTTTTATTCTGTTATTTTGTGTTGGGCTTATTTTGTTTTACACGTAGCGACTCCCCTCGCATAACTACCTGCAGTGTAAGGAGCGGACCATGTTAATAGACGCACCAGTACCTCGCTTGCGGACCAGTGCAATAAGACACCTGCCGTCCAGCGCCGGCACAAGGAGAGGAGCAGGAACAACGACCGGACGCCGGCTGTTTAAGCCCTCGCCAGCGGAACGAGGTGAGGAAGCTGGTCCATGGACTTTGCTGCAGGGAGCGCGGAACAGGAGTCGCTGTCACGTTAACGCATCAGACTTCTCGTGGTGATTTGTTTGTTTATTGTACTTTAACGTTTGTGTTTGGTTTTATGGATTAAAATATCGTATACTTAATGTCATTCCAGTTTAACGGTGTATTTACAGCTACGATGAAGTGAACAATAAAGAGCCGTGTGTGGTTAGCTCTCCGTGTATCCTTAAATTATTTTTACAACCCCGGCAAAATCGTTTTTACTGATCTTCTTCTTCTACTTCTTCCAGCGTGCGTGCAGCTTCTCTTGACAACAACTATGCGTCGATTTACATACGTCACAGACTGCGTTGCTCTGATTGGTTGTAGGTCTATCCAATTGAGCGAAGAGGAATTTTATTTCCATGTTCGGTTGAAACACGCCCCTTAATCACAGCCCCATGGATCAGTCAGACTCACATTCTCTCACTAACCTCTGAGATGTTAAACTGTGTTTAGAACGTCTTGTGTGATGAGTTCTTGAGTTGAGACGTAACCTTCACCTGTCGGTTTACAAGCTTCAGGTCGAGAGGTTTAATAAACGCACATTGAACAAAGGAGGTTGAAGTTGTTCTAAAACACATTTTACAAACGAACCGAACTTAACGACGGCTCATCAGGGACCGGGTCAGGTTCAGTGTCTTTGAGATTCAGCCTGAAGGAACCGGGGCTCGAACCACCTGCATTATGACCAGTGGACGACCCGCTCGACCTCCTGAGCCACAGCATATGTGTGACCCAGCAACAGATCAAATACTCATGAAGAACTTCCAGTGTAGAAAAACCACAACAATAAAAATATCCAGTTTAAATTATTTAATTGAATGAAAAACAAGTTATTTGAACAAAAAGCACTTTTTCTGTCTGATGCGACGTGATGAAATATAAGTGATATTTACATTCCTTAGTTTTCACTTTACACTTCACCAAACCTGAAATACACATAATATATGTGATCATATTGTGGGAAGTCCAAATTTTCACAGTTTCTTCTAAATGTTTTCTTTGTATATTGTAAGTTTGACATGTTCAACATATTAAACTTCCTGTTGTGTTCAACTCAAATCAAGTGTCTAATGTGAATTTAAAGGATCCAGTTGTAGTGGCATGTATCAATTCAAGTTTGTTCATGCAGAAAAATACATTGTCCAAAAATACAATAACACAAAGTAGTAAAAAAAAATTCTAAAACATAATACAAGAATCTTGTTCAACAATTTAAAAGGTATGTCATTAAACTGAATGACCCCAGTGCTGATACTTAGTATTTTCACATTTTCCCACACATTCTTTTCACAAGAATTACTGATCGTAAAGATCAGAGTTGATATAAAACTGCTGTTAAATAGACTCAGTAAGTGAGTTTAACGTTTAGTTAATATCTGTTTATTATTCAGTTGAAATCAGTTTTAAAACCTCAAGTTACTGTAAAACATACAAAGCTTATTAATGAGTGGTGATAAATAACCAAAAAGTATTTCTAATATATAAAACACCAAAAAAATACATTATAAAGCCTGAATCAATGAGCAGAATCCTTAACCCTCTCCACAAGAACAGCCCCAAATGAGGCGTCGTCGATCAGTTCATAGCCGGCTCCGACCCGGACGCTCACGTGATCTCCCTCCTCCAGATCAAAGAGCTGCGCCACGCTCACGGTCCTGAAGGCCACTGGAGGACACGAGACCCCGTCCCTGGTCTCGGTGAGATCCCGGCTTGTGTTGTAGTTTGCGTTCCAGGAGCGCAGCTCCATATGGAACATGTTGGACAATGCGGCTCCGGTAGCATTGTTACAAATCAAGGAAGTCCTGAAGTAGATGAAATAGACGCCGTCCTCAGGAATGACGATGTCTCTTCTACTTTGTTCGTGGTGATTATCTTCGGGAATGATCTGTTCCCACTCGATGTACCCGTCAGTCCCGGGGTCCTCGTGGTCAGAATGTCTCTGCCCTGCAGGACGAGGAAGAAACAGTAAATCATTCAATGTTTGACACAACTATCGACACCACGGCACCGAAAGTGAAGCCAAAACATCTGCATCGCCCCCTGGAGGTTGAATGTTCATAACCAGCGGCTGTTCAGATACAGTTGTCTCACAGAATTCATCACGTCTCTTGCATCTGGTCTTTACGTGCACGCAGATTATCACTGAACCTTCACATGATGATGAATCAGCCTCGCTTGTTGTGCAATGTGCTTGTAGTGGTTCCCAGTTCCAGAGGTCAGATGTTACCACCACATTTAGAGCATTAATACATGTTTGAAAGAGAGACTTTAAAGAGACGTGAAGGTGGTCAGGACGTTCTCTCACTTTAACACAGAGTTTGAGCTTTTAAACTTTTACATCTGCAAAAACCTTGATAACACTCTGGAGGAAAGAAACAGTGAAACACATCATATGTGATATTTAAAGAGAAAAACTTACTGAGGTCAATGTTGAATGTTTTCTTTTCTGTAGATGAAACTGTGAAAAGCGACAGGTTCAAAATCCAGCTCATAATATCACAGAGAAATAAAAAGGCTGATCTATGTTATGAGGCCCAAACATGACGATACAACTTAAGATTAAATGGATATGAAATCGGTTCAAAATACTTAAATCCATGTATTTTATAAGATGAAGTGAAGGAGCGTACCTGCAGCCTGCAGTTTCTGCTGATGGTGCTCACCTGAGCTCTAGAAACAGAGAAGAACACATTTATAATAAATTAGTAACACTGAGCGATGAATTAACATATAAACAGAAGAAGGATGAAGTTTGCTTATGATTCAATCAGATGGATCCAGACACTTCTCTCATGTTCTGTTAAGCTCTGGTGTTTTTGGTTGGAGATGTTTTCCCTGAACTATGGACACAGATCACTCTGCTCATTGAATGGTTTCCAACAGATGCTGAGATGTGTCTGTGCAAACCGGAGCAGGTAACAGGGAATCACTGCTGTGATGAGAATAAGAAATCAGATCACAGGCGGAACAGGAGGAGATCAAGCTGCTCGACAGGTTTGATGGAATCCAGCTGACAGAGAAACGTGAAAGTGTCTTTACAGCCGAGAGAAAGTCAAATGTTACAGAGAAAAAACATCTGGAACTGGTTTGAATTCTGTGTAAATGAACGAGGATGATGTTTGGATAAGAGCTCATGTTGCATCTCAGTGTTTCTAAAACTAGACTTCACTCAGGGTGAAGTTTTAAGCACTATTCTGTAGAATAATCTCTCGGTGGGTTCCACCTCCTCCCTGGATCACACGCAGCCACAGCTCTCAGAGAAAAGCAGCACATGAGGAGGAGGTGCAGGGACTCACCTGGGGTTCTGTCTTCCTGAGCTCAGCACAGAGGGTGAAGATGTAAAGAGCCGAGCAGCCGAGGAGCAGCAGCATGGTGATGAGCCGGAGGCGCGTCTCCTGCTGCTTCATGTCCCGGCAGTGTCTGATGAGGATGCACACGGGCTGGTCCTGGTCCTGGTCCAGGCCCGTCTCCAGGTCCCCGCAGGGGGCCGCAGCTGGCAGCATCTTCACTGTGTGAGCCATGGCAGCTGGTCTGTGTGTTCTGTGTCCGGGCAGCTGGGATCCGGCTGCTCTTTATAATCATGATACATGCAGTCATATATCAGCAGCCGCCTACACCTCAGACCTCGGTGGAGTTGCTTCATCTGTCCGTGTGTGTGGAGGGAGAGAGGAGGAGGAGGAGGAGGAGGAGCAGTGACTGGGTTTGTGAACGAGTCATGTGACTGTGGAGACGCCTCTCGTGCATTATCTTAACATTCCATCACTGAGCTAAAAATAAATCTGACACATAGAAAAACCCAGGAGACGAAACACATTTCACTCGTCAGAACATCTGTCTGCAGTGAAACCATGTCTGGAGATCGCTGATCGGTTCTCCTGATGCAAGAACAATACAGTATGATGTGTTATTATATTGCTGCCGGGAAAGTGTTTACACCTGGGACCAATCCAGAAGAGATCAGAGACAGAGATGAGTTTCTTCAATTCATAGCAACAAGCTGTAAACACAACACTGACTTATCATCCCGAGGTAGAGCTGAGACACAGATGAGCTCAGAGCTGACCTCCATCCTCAGATGTGTAAATCCACCACGTTCTTCTGACCAAAAACAAAACAACAAGCAACCAACGAACAGGCCTGACAGTGAAAGCTCAATAGAAGCAGATTGATGTGGTTGTGGTGGAAGCTCGACTCTGTTTTAAAGACCGAGAGAAACCTGGAGCAGACGGACACTTCTGATCTGGTTTTAATGATATGTGTGGGGGGGGGGGAAACTCTTTTAGAACTGGTTCAGGATGTAAATACATTTTAAAAACGTGAAAGGTACAAGAGTCATTAATTTTAGTGTGAAGGAACCAAACATCCCATAATCCATTGCAAAGATCCCTGTGTCGTTGTTCATATAGTCAGAGGTGTCAAGTAACGAAGTACAAATACTTTTACTTTTATACTTTAAGTAGTTTTGAAACCAGTACTTTTACACTTTTAATTAAGTAAAAAGCTTGAGTTGATACTTCAACTTCTACAAAAGTATTTTTAAACCCTAGTATCTATACTTCTACTTGAGTAATGAATGGGAATACTTTTGAAACCTCTGCACATAGTGTTGTGATACATTGCAGTTTGTCCATAGTGTTTTATGAAGTGTAGTAACTTAGTGTAGTAACACTGAACTGCAGCTGAACCTGATTTCACCAGTTATGAATCTGGTCTCCTCCATGATAGCGGTTTGTAAAATACAGAGTTAACACATGTGAAGGAATCTCCATGTTGTGTAGTTCACCAGTAGCTGAGGCTGTAAGGACCCATCAGACTGAACCTGGACCAGCAGCGTCTCTTCTGACTCTGACTCCCACCGTCTGCACATGAGTTTCAAACCCACTCGTAGTAATGTGGATGGAGCCTGAAGATAAACATGGAGGGAAACCTCTGAGTGTCTGTGGGTGAAACCTCAGAGGACAAGGACACAGGACAAGCAGCTCATCTCTTACACAGCCTTTATCCACAGCAGACATCAAGCATGTTTCATTTCAGGTGCAGCTGCCCGGGCCCAGAGCCACAGACTACTTGGTGTGGTCCTGGACCCACTGACAGAGCCGGACGCAGTAGGTCTGTGGACTGACGGTGGAGAAGGAGCGGCCCGGGTGTCTCAGCCTCTTCCACAAATGCTCCAGCCTCTTCTTAAAACCGTAAACCGTGAAAATGTCAATGATGCCGATGAAGTAGCGCTGCTCGGGCCCGTCGATGACGTGCAGAGGGTTCTTCAGGTTGGGCAGCAGGCGTCGGTTTTGGGCCCTGAAGTCCGGGAGCTCAGTGGCATCGCTGCCTGGCCCAGCAGTTCCCGGGCAGGTGTGAAGCGCGCTACTGCTCAATGCTTCTCCTGCTTGTGCAGACATCAAACCTCCTCCGTCCCCCTCAGAGAAAAGCAAGATGGAGTCGTCCTGCGGGACTTCACCGGGGACGGCCGCCGGGCTGGAGCCGGGGTTCACAGATCTGAGGGAGAGGGGGGGGAGAGAGAGGATGATGATGATGACGATGATGATGATGATGACGATGATGGGAACCACTCTCTGCTTCAGGATGAAGGTGCGAAAAGGCTGATGCACAGGTTCTCAGCACAGACGTCATGATTGACAGCTGACAGAGATCAGTCAGCCATCGTTATTTATACTCTCTCTCTCTCTCTCTCTCTCTCTCTCTCTCCCCCCCCCCCCCCCCCCCCCCCTCTCTCTCACTTCTTGGTCCTCACGATGAGCGTGGCGAAGGACAGACTCTGGTGGCGCTCGTCCTTCTGTAGGTTCTGATGTGCCAGGAGGAGACTGTAGTCCAACACGTTGAGCCGCCGCAGGAAGTGTGTGTCGATCTCCAGCTGCCGCAGGAGCCATGGACGCTGCCGGTCTGCAGACACACACACACACAAACACACATAGTACATCTCATAAAGCACGGGATTTGTGCGTGTCTGCACGAGGTTCTTCTCACAAGGTCATTTACCAAGTGTGATGTGCTGCCCTTCAAAGTTCAGATCTTTGAGAACCACAATAATCGGGCTCCCCTCCGGTGCAGGCTCCGTCCAGCGACTCACCTCACAGCCTTTGATGTCGTACCTGGTAACACAAAACACACAACAACCCACATCCAGAGGCTGCAGGGACATGAGTCTCTGTGTTTCTAGACCCTGGAACTACAGGAACCCACCTGGCATTGATCCGATCATCTGGATAAAACACACTTTGCATGACGATGAAGTATTTCTGCAAAGAGAAAAAGATTAACAGTTATTATTAATATTGTTGTTGTTGTTATTGTGGAAACAGATCAAATGTGACGTGCACCTTGTGTCGGTGAGGGACGTTGATCCTGTGAACACCTGGAACAAACAGAGAGACCTTTTCAGACATTGTGTGTGAAGTGTTCTCCTGACATGTTGTGTAGTTCTTGTTTGTGAAGCAGCAGCAGGAGATTGTCGGGTCCGACTCGTTCACAACTCACCCGCACTACACCTGAACGTGCAGGTGTAAACTGAATCTGGTCAGTAACACTTATAATGGATTCTGGTCATGTGACAGGAGGTCATGTGACAGGAGGTCATGTGATAGGAGGTCATGTGACAGGAGGTCATGTGACAGGAGGTCATGTGACAGGAGACGTATCAGAGAAGCCTACGCCGTGACAAAAGGACCAATCAGCACGAGGCTGTGAGCGTCTACGTCATCTCAGTTTCTGTTCAGCAGCAGAGATCAGTTTTCAAATGAAAACTCAGTCTTGTGGATGAAGTTAAAACAGAAACTCACAAATTAATGCATCGGCATCAACAGTATAACAACATTGGTAGTTTTTCAGCTGAGTGGGACGACACAGTCACTTCACCTCATCAGACACAGAGAGCAGCAGAGCTACTCAGCCTGTGTGGCTGCAGGGGGCGCTGTGGACCAGCATGAGATGATGAGATGATGAGGAGCATCCCTGTTTGTTCACTGGTTAAACTGAGGTGATGAGGTCACAGGTTCAACATCATGTTCATCATAACTGTGTGTGTGTGTGTGTGTGTGTGTGTGTGTGTGTGTGTGTGTGTGTGTGTGTGTGTGCGTGTGTGTGTGTGTGTGTGTGTGTGTGTGTGTGCGTGTGTTGTTTGAACCAGTGTTAATGAACTGTTTCAGGGTTAAGACCTGATTTTAGGGTTTTTCATTTAGCTTGGATGGTTAGAGTTAGGGGCGAGGGAATGTCCTCACTAAGATAGAAGTATGTGCGTGTGTGTGTGTGTGTGTGTGTGTGTGTGTGTGTGTGTGTGTGTACCTAGGAACTTGACCAGCAGTGAATGGGGGTACCTCCTCAGATGTTCCATGTAGATCTTCAGGTTGGACAGAAGGAATTGGATTTCCCTTTTGTTCTGGGTCTTCAAAAAGAAGCGTTTATCATTTCTAGAAGTTCAGAAGCACAGAGTGAATAGATCTCCATCCCAGCACCATGACAGCCCCCCCCCCCCCCCCCCAAGCCCGAGTCCTTGAAAACAAGAAGTTGGAACGTTTACATTTACTCATCATCTCTATCTTACAATTCCACTGAAGTGACAGAGACGTCTGTCGAAGGAACATCTGAGACCCAGACTCTTCATGAGTCATAATAATAATCCCTGAGATTCAGACAATAATTGTGACCTTTATTGTCTATTCTCTGATTCACTACACGAGATGTGTCCTACATCAGACGTGTCCTACATGAGACGCAGACAGTAAAGTGACCTTTAAAGTCTAGACTCTGATTCACTACGGGCGGCTGTGGCTGAGGGGTAGAGCGGGCGTCCACCAACTCGTTTCCCTGATAATGATGTTAACCAATGAAAAGCTCCTCTTGAACACAAGGTTTGCTAGAAATGAGCGCCATCTTGTGGTTGAAAGAACATTGTGTGTGTGTGTGTGTGTGTGTATGTGTGTGTGTGTGTGTGTGTGTGTGTGTGCGCACGGTGGCTCACGTCAGGAAGAAGTCGGCCTTGCTCTTGGAGTTACTGATGAACTGCAGGTAGCAGCTGTCGGAGCAGAGCGACTCCTCGTACTCCGTCTCCGTCATCCCCAACGAGCCACGCAGGCCGGAGAACACCGGGCCGGCAAACGTCTGCATGGTGAAGTCCTGCACACACACACACACACACACACACACACACACACACACACACACACACACAGCTGCATATCCAGGTGGAATCATCACACAAAGTCTTATTTAGCTCTAGTTACAGTTAAATGAACTCACCTTGTGAATCTGAGAAACCTCTGATCTGAAATCATCGTCTGACGCTTCAGTCTGCAGAGGACGACAGACAGAGGACGACAGACAGAGGACGACAGACAGACAGACAGACAGACAGACAGAGGACAACAGACAGACAGACAGACAGACAGACAGATGGAGATTTACAACACAGTGACATGTGAAAAACACAAAGCAGCTGTGTGTTCTGAGTGCAGCTTGTGCATGTGCAAGTGTGTGTGTGTGTGTGTGTGTGTGTGTGTGTGTGTGTGTGTGTGTGTTTGTGTGTGTGTGGACAGTCATGCAGTGTCAGCAGACTGGTTTGAACTGGATCATTGTGAAGCAGCAGGCCGATCGATGGCTCCTGCTCAGCTCTGGAGGCTGAACTGTGTCACTCAACTGACCTTTGACCTGTGACCACACACTTCTAATCCATGAGGTGAACGTGTTTTAAATCTGAAAGAATTCTCTGGAGGCGTTTTTAATATCGTGAGGTAAAAGAAGACTTTGCTGAGGTGGAAGTGACCTTTGACCTGATCAGCTCATCCTTAAATCCAGCGTTTGTTCGAAGGTTCCTGAGACTTCGTGTTCACCACAACATTTACGATGTTATTTTAGCGATGACATCATCTTGACGTCACATAAAGAAAAGAAACTTTCTGATTGACACTTCCACAGAGAAGCTGATCTCTTGTCTTTGAACAAACGCTGATGAAGCTGTTATCGTGATGTGTGGGTGGAGGCTCACTCACTGGGGCTGCTCTGCTGCTGGTGTTCTGAATGGCGGCCGACAGCCCCTCCTTCATCATGCAGGTCAGGCTGTAGAACTCGTGCTGCTGATCGATCTCAAAAAGGCCCAGAAGTTTCCACTGCTGCCTCAGACCCCCCCACCTCCTCCTCTTCACCGAGCGCTGGTGGCGTCCGGTCCCTAGGCTTCCTGCTGCCGACATCTCCATCTGCACTGAAACACCACCTGTACCGAGCGGGAGCAAATCAGAGTGAGAGCGGGGGGGCCAGCGAGGCGGGCGAGCGACACCACCACAAAAGAGTCTTTGACAGGGTCACCATGGAGACCCACACAAAGGGATAATAGCTTGATGGTTGTGCTGGGGTTGATGGTTTGATGGTCCTCATCCAAACACCACATCCCTCCATTTGAAGTGTCCCATGAGTTCACATGTGACTGAATCACAGGAGAGGGATTAAAACAGGAGCTACACATAGAACCAGAGAAGCTATTTTAGAGCAGATGCTTCACACTGTGTGAGAGATGGAACAAGTCAATGAGACAAACACAGTTTCCTCTTTTAAAACGCTTTTAAATACATATTCTTATCAAATGCTTTCAACAGATGTTTCATTCACTGCCTCTTCTTTTCAAAATGCAAATTGTAATTGAATTTTTAATTTTCTGTTTCTGCCTGTGAGGGAATGGAAAGCCGGCTTGTGAAAGGTGTAATGTATAAAGTGTTAATTAGCATGAACTGATTTCTCAGAGTATTTCATGGATCTTGATGTTTACTGATATTTCTGAGTGTGTGTGATTTGGTGGAAACATGAACTGGTTTCTCGTTCATTAGGATTCGTCACAGTCACTAACATGGACTCGAACATTCAGGATCATCATGACGTGTGTGTCCCATCCAGATGTTACAGATCAGAGTAACATCTCACTAAGATGTCTATGTGAACGTGGTTATTGAATGGTTCTGCATTGATGTCATATAATCTTAAGTGTTTCCTGTCACTGCAAAAATAAATCCAGGTTCAGGGTCATTAGGATGGAATGTGTCGACGGAGCCGACCAGTCACCGAACTGCAGTAAAGTGATCCGTCATGTGGGAATCCAGCCGCCACCGGGTTTTATTGCGCGTCTACTTGTGGCTTTACAGTAAAACAGCATGGTTGGCTGAAACGGCCTAAAATTACGAAAAACTCAACTTTATTTTTATTTTTTTATTTTTTTTAATCTTCATGGCGTATCTGCTCATGTCAATTATCATGTATTTGATGTGTACATAATGTAACCATATTTAGAAGCTGATTAAAAATATTCCTTGAGAGGTTATAAGTCATTTCCAGTGGATTCGTGTTCATGGTGTCTCTGACTACGCTCATACACATTTTTGTGTATTTTTACTGTCACCGGTTCCTCAGCGATGGAGCCGACCAGTCACTGTCACTGGTTCCTCAGCGATGCAGCCGACCAGTCACTGTCACTGGTTCAGCAGCGACGGAGCCGACCAGTCACTGTCACTGGTTCAGCAGCGACGGAGCCGACCAGTCACTGTCGCATCACAACATCACGTGACGCGTTTGAGGAGCGAACGCGTCACGTGATGAGGAGACTTCCACACACTGATTTAAAGGTGCAGTGAATCACATTCAGGACGATTTATCTGCAGAAATGGAAGAAAATATTCACAATGATGTTTTCAATAGTTTTAAATAACCATCTGAATCAAGTACTATTTCGTCGGCTATAAATAAAGATAAAAATAAATAAAGAATGACTTGACAGCTCTCAAAAGTGAAGCCAGATCGTCTCTATCGCCCCCTGGTGGCTGTCTGCAGGTTAGTTCATAGACTCTGCCTCCTCCATGTTAGCAGACGGGACTCGGACCAAACCAGGGTTTATTTAATGATATACAAATGGGTTTGACGACATGATTGACAGCTGAGACTGACGGATCGGTCAGCACGTGGATAATAACTATAATAAAACAGTTTATAAACAAAACATATCGAGGAAGGAAAAGATGTTAAAAACATTCAATGTAATTAAAGAAGGTGAAAGAAACATTAAAATTACAATAAATAAATGTTCTAGTTTGAAGATTTTTTGTGCAGGGGGCGCTAGAGGTCAGAGTGGGGGGTGTCAACATCAAGTCTGTATAAAAACCATTCCTAGTACGATTAACTATTTTTATTTTTAAATGAGTTTGGTCACATCTTCTGAGGATGATTCTCGAACATCCTGTTGTATCAGGATCCTAGGAAATCCCCTGAGTCATAGAAGCATGATTTCTCCAACGAGGAATCGCTCTGCGGTTCAGTGACGAGGCAGATTAAGAACATGCCAATAAACATGAATCAGCAGAACTCGTGTTCTTTCACAAGAGATTTACTCACCTCCAGGATGCAGAGCAGATCTGTGGGACTGCAGGGCGTGTACGAGAGTGAGAGTGAGTGTGTGTGTGTGTGTGTGAGTGAGTGAGTGCGTGTGAGACTGAGTATGTGTGTGTGTGAGTGTGAAAATGTGTGTATGAGTGTGTGAGTGCGTGTGAGTTTGTGTATGAGTGTGTGTGTATGAGAGAGTGAGTACGTGTGTGTGTGAGTGTGTATGTGTGTGTCAGAGAGTGAGTGTGAAAGGGAGTGTGTGTGTGTACGTGTGAGTATGTATGTGTACGTGTTAGAGTGTGTGTGTGTGTGTGTGTCAGAGCAGTCTCACATTTAATCACAAACACATTGATCAACAGGATCTGATACAGTGAAGACCGAATTATAGTCGGGTTGTACGCACACACGCTTGCATGCTAAAGACACGCAACACGCCCCTTCGTGCCCTCTGGCGACTTGCGTGCGTCCGCCAACTTTTCTAACTATAGGAGAAAGCGACACAAGCCTCACGCAGCCTGCAAGGCTTGTGATTGGTCGGCTTACTACATCCCGTCCGGAGTCACTATTTAGCCACTTTGAGTCTGTCACAGAATATAAGACAACTTTGATTTTGCAGAGTGATAAAACCATTTATCTTTAATAAAGTTATACGTGAAAATATCAAACCTCAAATACATTTCATTGTCACAAATGTTAGACATTTTAGGATTTTCTTCAATATAGGGGGTGGGATACCAGTGTGATTGATAGCTAGCATCATCCAATGGGTGCAGGTGGCAAGTGTGGGTGGGCGTGTCCTCGAGCTCACACTCGGGCTCCACCCCCAGCTCCTCCAAATATTGTTACTTCTGGCTTCAAAAAACCAAGATGGCTGCTGAACACTGTGTCAAACTGAGGCTTCAGATCAGCAGCTCACAAACCACCAGGGGGCGTCACGGTGGGTCAACGGGTCAGTGTTCAATAAACACAACACAGAGTCCAGCATAAACATTTTATTGAGAACGTTCCAGTCTTCACGTTTACACACAATAAAAATCTGCCTCCTTTACAATATGTCACAGTATTTACACAATTCAGAGCCGCGCTGATTTCACGCTGGTATCTTTACGTTCCTTATTGTATCTTTAAGAAATAATAAGTCTCACTTGAACCAGCAGGGGGCAGCATCAACAACTAAACTGGCTTCAAAAGACAGAAGCTGATCCCGACTCATCAACTCTAAAGTGAAAATATAAAATAAATCCCTCTACAACAAATCTGACTTTGTGAGCATCAACGTGGTCTTCATGTTGTGTGTCGCTCATCACCGTCGAGGATGGAGGAGGTCTTCTGTGGGCGGGGCCTCCATAGACGCTGATTTCAGGTATTTAAATCTTCAACCGTCTCAAACGTCCTCAGGTTAGTCCACTTTCTTTGGTTTTCGATTTTTCCACATGATTAGTGCGATGAAGGAACCTGTGGAGACAAGTATTGACTTTAACAAATGAAAGACACACATTCACATACTTCATGTAAATCTGTATGTAGAGGACAAAGCGGTGCTGTCCAAAGTTAATGAGGGAAGTAGAATCAGTCTGTTTGACTCACCGATACAGAGGAGCAGTATAACAGCTGCGATCCCGGGCAGGATGACCGAATACTCCCGAGGAAGGAAATACTTGTGCAAAACATGATCCCCCTCCACGAAAGGCTGGAAAAGGAGAAAAGATCACATCATTCATTTCATTCAAAACCTTTTCTTAGACATGTGTTTAAAGGGCAGAGTCCTTCTTATATGCAGCCGGTTGCTCAAAGGTCATAGAGCACAGATCTGAACGGTTTCCAGTGAGGAACAGGGACGTGTTACCATGTTCACGTCTGTACCAGTCGTAGATATGGATCCTGGTTTAACCTCCACCCGTCTTCGCCCTTACAGCTTCAGGATCCTCCAGTTTGAAGGTGACTTCATAAACTTGTGGTGAACCTTTATTTTCAATGTGAGCAGTGTGTGGTTGCTTCTCACCGCCCTTCTCTGGTTTTCTGCTGGGTTCATTTGAATGTGTTTTTAAAAGTATTGTTTGTTCTTCTCTCTCACTCAGAGTTTCTGTCTGCATCACGCGGCCTTTTCATTGGTTGAGGGAGGAAGTCAGAGCGCTTGTTCTGATGCAGCTGATGTTCCTGATTTTCATCTTTTCAATTATCCAGAAGGAACACATGTGTACACGCAAACCAAGTGACAGGTTTTTACACTGACAACTAAAAACCCTGGAAAGTTTCATAAAAACTAATGTAATGTTCACACACACCTGAACAGCTGGAATTCTAACACTGTTTGATTTCACTTGGGCAGAAAGACTAACTTCAGTTTCAGACGAGAACGTTCCCTCACACTCAGATGCCCCAAATCCTCCTGCCCCCCCCCCCCCCCCGCCCGCCCACGTGTCACAACACAGCTGTTTGCACGAGTTGTGTCCGTCTGAGGCAGGACCGCTGAACAACAGGACGCAGACTCAGAGAAACGTTATGAATCAACTATTCGGACCCAGCAGAGCTTTGAGAACCTGGGTTCAGCTGCTGAGACGAGACGTACCAGGATGATGACCCAGACGGAGTAGTAGGTGAACAGCAGGAGGCTGAAGAGCACCAGACTCGAGCCGACAGCCTGGTCCACTCCTGTAGCCTGGAACAAAGAGGGGGTCAGACTCCTGAATACACGTTAACTCCCTGTGGAACAGAATCTCAGGGTTTTATTCACAAGCATCAAGTCCAAGCTGAGCTCCACTGAGGACATGGAACCACAGCCCCCCCCCCCCCCCCCCTCACAGCAACGTGAATAAAACACTTTACAGATATTGATCTAGACTCCATCAGCTGCTCTGAGGCTCACGCGTCACTTGTACGTTTGTAAATCAGAAATAAACTGAATTAAAAACTTCTTATAATCGATAAAACTCGAAAATAACCTTAATAAATGAACATGATTCTGTGACGTGTCGAGGAGCAGAGGTTAGCTTGTTGTTAGCTTGTTGTTAGCTGGGTGCTAGCTTGTTGTTAGCTGGGTGCTAGCTTGGTGTTAGCTTCCTTATCGAGTGACAGCCTGTGGATTTCTTCAGTTCGTCTGTTTGTTAAAGCGTCGAGCGCGTTGTTTCTTTCTCCTCTCAACATGTAATCGGTTAATCTTCAGTTTATTCGTCGTTAATCGATCTTTTATTTTTCTCTCTCACCATGTCTGACGCGCTCTGTTGTCTGATGACGTCACCTACTGTTCTTCTTCGCGGGTTGAAGTCAGCGCCCGCAGCGGGTCTCTGCTGCCTCCTGCTGGTCACACCCCACACTGTCACTGTGAGTTCATTTATAAACTTTATAACTTTATAAAACTTCATAAACACTAAACGATGACATGACGTCACAGTAAAAACCTGCAGGGAAAAACTGGCACTGATATAATATATATAATAATAAAGGCAATAAGAACAGTGATATTGTGTGATTTAACTATTATACTATTATAACTTTTAGTTGTTTATGTTTCATTTGAATTAAAAATACGTAACATTATTTTAGTGCTTACCTGCAGTTTAAAGAGAGATTACTGATACTTAATTTAAACATTTTTAATTCAGGAGTTAACAGAAAACGCTGAAGGATTTCGACAGAATGTTACAACACACAGTGTTTATTTAACATATTAAAACTGTGTTTTATATGCATATATTCTTTGTTTTCCTCATTTGATGATTATAGCTCCAAAGTCATAATTTGACTTTATTAAGTTACCACAGTTAAAATGTTTATATTCTTCTCACCAAAACCTCCCTAGAAAGTGAATTATATCAGTATCACCAGTACAAATGCAACATAATCCCATTATCATTATTCAGTTTAAGTTCATTCAATAAGAAGAGAAAAATCCCATTCACCTCATGCATGGACAAAAGTACATGTTGTTCAATTATATCATAAAATCACAGACAACGTTTGGGCGAGTGCAAAGAAAAGTGTTTGATTTGAGCTTTAACATAAAATCTTTTAAGAATCTTAAGACCAGCCTGCTGGACCCAAAATTATATATATATATAGATATATATCCAAACTGAAATTAATCCAAAACATCATAGATACGAACGCTGCCATCTTTTGCTGACAAAATAATTTGTAGTCAGACTCTGTGCAGTGGGAATCTCACCACCAGGGGGTGATAAAGATGCTTTGGCTTCACTTTCAGGAGCCTTCTTTTTGTCCATCTTTATTTATATTTTATTCCTCAGCTGTCAATCATGACATCTCAGCCCGTTTATGTATCAATAACTGAGAAAAACTGTGGAGAGCAGCTTGGCTGAGAGAAGCCTGTACTGCAGCCAGCCACCAGGGGGTGATCAAGATGACTTGGCTTCACTTTTGGTTCCATGTTTACTATCAGTCTACGCTACAACGAGGTAAATATTGACTCATACACGTTTTAAAGCTTTAAACTGCAGCGTTAACAAGTTACTGCAGCTTTAAATTTCTCCTCAGCCCCTTGAAACATAAGATCGTTTTTAAAGACTAATAATTCATAAACTTATGAGAAATGAATAAACGTTCATGCAGAAATGTGACAAGAAGTTGCAAATGGCCGACCATATGAACGCAGACTCTGTGTCACAGCAGCTCACGACTTATTCTGTCTGAGAACAAGAAGCATTGAGCTGAAAAATAATAAAGAACTTTAAAATAAAATAACTTGTCATGTGCCGTTTAAAAAAACCTGTACCATCTCCTTTTCCTTTAGTGGTTTGAAAAAAATGTGCAAAATAATATATTAATTTTCTAAACAATCATCAAATAACTTGATGATCAAAGCTTTTGATCCAGTTCCAGGCAGATTTCCTGTCCCCAGTCGGAGCCTCTCGATGGTTTCATCATCGTCAACTCGTAGGAAAACAATTACATCATAATCACCAGGAATTGGAAACGTGACATCATCAGGCCGACGTGAAACCACAACATGAATTGAAGCTGAGAAAAGAAACGATGACGAAATCTGAACCTGATGTTCACACAACAATCCACCAGATGTGGACACTGGGAGTCACGGAGTTCACAAGGAGCCTGAACGCATCATGTCAGTGTTACACTACACTTCTCACAGTCGGTGGTTTTTTAAGGTTTTGTTCAAGTATTGGTTGAAGTTTCACTGGGAGTGTTTCACTGGGAGTGTTTCACTGGGAGTGTTTCACACTCATGCTTGAAGCTCTGCTCAGTCACATGTCACAGATCTGATCACCAGAGACCACCTGCTGCTCAGGGGACGTTAAAGTCCGGTGCAGGACGGAGACGCCTTCAAGCTCCGTTCGTCTCGATGACCACCGGCTCGAAGACACCAGGAGTTCCTCTGGAAACAAACACACACTCATTGACACGGAGGTTGATACAAACACACGAGCAGTGACAGTAAGAGGACGTGGGGATCGAACCTGTTGGCGAGCGACCCGCTGAGCGCCGTCGTCCCGTCTTTACTGACAAACAGCCTCAAGTTGCTGTCTGGAGGAGACACAGAGGAGCAGAGGACGAGTTAAAGTCCAGTTACACAACAAGCAGCAAAACTTCACAATCTTTACGACCTTCGTTGTTGCTGCCGTCAGAGAAGTTCTGACTCTGGAGGATTTTCTCCACGATGTCGTCAGCGTCGAGACGAGTGTCGTCCACGCAGCTGAGGTGTCTCTGCACCGGGTCCAGCTTCCTCCTGGAGGACACACACAGCGGCTGAGAGGACTCACACACGTGTGCAGGTGTGTGCAGGTGTGTGCAGGTGTGTGTAGGTGTGTAGGTGTGTGTAGGTGTGTGTGTCTCTGTGTGTTTGTAGGGGTGTGTAGGTGTGTGTGTCTCTGTGTGTTTGTAGGTGTGTGTAGGTGTGTGCAGGTGTGTGCAGGTGTGTGCAGGTGTGTTCAGGTGTGTGTGTGTGTGCAGGTGTGTTCAGGTGTGTGTGTGTGTGTGTGTGTGCAGGTGTGTGTGTGTAGGTGTATGTATGTAGGTGTGTGTAGGTGTGTGTGTGTGCATGTAGGTGTGTGTAGGTGTGTGTGTGTAGGTATGTGTAGGTGTGTGTAGGTGTGTGTGTGTGTGTGTGTAGGTGTGTGTGTGTGTGTGTGTGTATCTACCTGGACGATCTGTTGGACATGAACGCTGCTGCAGAGGGGGGAGGCGGCCGCTCCGGTCTGGTGGGCGTGGCCTGCCTCTGAGGCTCAGTGGGGCTGGAGGGAGGAGGCGGGGCCGAGTGGGCGTGTCCACAGGAAGCGCTGCTGCTGGACGAGGCGTTTCTCTGGTGACTGAGGTCGGTCAGGCTGGAGCAGCGAGAGTGACCGGTGCTGTGACCTGGAGGACACGAGGGAGACGGGTCGGCCACGGGCATCAAACCTCTGGACACAGGTCTGAATAACAACCAGTACAATGTTGTGTTTCTGTTTTCCTAAACCCAGGCACTTCTGGGTTACGACAGCAGGGGGCGCAGTCTCCGGATTGAAGGGCAGCAGTAGACATCCCCAATGGAAGACGTCACAAGGTGAATGAGACAATCTGAGTCCGACATTCACCCGACATGAGAAGAGGAGGAACAAGAGGAAGAGGAGGAACAAGAGGAAGAGGAGGAACAAGAGGAAGAGCAGGAGGAAGAAGAAGAGGAGGAACAAGAGGAAGAGATGGAACAAGAGGAAGAGGAGGAACAAGAGGAAGAGGAGGAACAAGAGGAAGAGGAGGAACGAGAGGAAGAGCAGGAGGAAGAAGAAGAGGAGGAACAAGAGGAAGAGGAGGAACAAGAAGAAGAGGAGGAACAAGAGGAACAAGAGGAAGAGGTGGAACAAGAGGAAGAGATGGAACAAGAGGAAGAGGAGGAACAAGAGGAAGAGGAGGAACAAGAGGAAGAACAGGAGGAAGAGGAGGAACAAGAGGAAGAGGAGGAACAAGAGGAAGAGGTGGAACAAGAGGAAGAGGAGGAACAAGAGGAAGAGGAGGAACAAGAGGAAGAGGTGGAACAAGAGGAAGAGGAGGAACAAGAGGAAGAGGAGGAACAAGAGGAAGAGCAGGAGGAAGAAGAAGAGGAGGAACAAGAGGAAGAGATGGAACAAGAGGAAGAGGAGGAACAAGAGGAAGAGGAGGAACAAGAGGAAGAGGAGGAACGAGAGGAAGAGCAGGAGGAAGAAGAAGAGGAGGAACAAGAGGAAGAGGAGGAACAAGAAGAAGAGGAGGAACAAGAGGAACAAGAGGAAGAGGTGGAACAAGAGGAAGAGATGGAACAAGAGGAAGAGGAGGAACAAGAGGAAGAGGAGGAACAAGAGGAAGAACAGGAGGAAGAGGAGGAACAAGAGGAAGAGGAGGAACAAGAGGAAGAGGTGGAACAAGAGGAAGAGGAGGAACAAGAGGAAGAGGAGGAACAAGAGGAAGAGGTGGAACAAGAGGAAGAGGAGGAACAAGAGGAAGAGGAGGAACAAGAGAAAGAGGAGGAACAAGAGGAAGAGGAGGAACAAGAGAAAGAGGAGGAACAAGAGGAAGAGGAGGAACAAGAAGAAGAGGAGGAACAAGAAGAAGAGGACGAAGAGGAGGAACAAGAGGAAGAGGAGGAGGAAGAAGAAGAGGGGGAACAAGAGGAAGAACAAGAAGAAGAGGACGAAGAGGGGGAACAAGAGGAAGAACAAGAAGAAGAGGACGAAGAGGAGGAACAAGAGGAAGAGGACGAAGAGGAGGAACAAGAGGAAGAGCAGGAGGAAGAAGAAGAGCTCTGACCTGATATCCTGCTGTGCTGACTGGCGTAGCTGGAGCTGCGGAAATGACCAGAGTGAAAGACGTCATCTGGATTCACCCCCTCGTCAGGCAGTCCTACACACACACACACACACACACACACACACACACACACACACACACACACACACACACACACACACACACACACACACACACACACACACACACACACACACACACACACACACACACACACACACACACACACACACACACACACACGAGGATTCAGGACGTGAGCGATGAAGGACGCTGATGCTGTCCTGACCCACGTGTCTTCTCTCCACCCTCTCACCTGAGCTCCGTACTGAAGGCTGTCGGGGTTTGAAGGTGCGCGGTCCCTCCAGGACGCCCCCTGGTGGCTGCATCGTGGCATCAGTGCTCTCTCCCTTGCGGTCCGGCTGCAGGGTCGGGTCCTCGTCCCCGGTGGAGACCGATTTGGCCGTGCTGGGAGGCCTGGAGGGGACGACCGGGAAACACAATGTTCAAAACATAGAGACAGTGTTCGAGGTTATGAGGATAAAGTTTCAGTTTAAAGTCCAACAGATAAACACAAAGACAAACAAAACATCACAACATCAGTGAGTTACATCCTCACTGAGGCGCCCACACTCCTCCGGTGTGTCCAGCCTCCAGTCAGAGACTTGTGTAACTGCTCTCGGGTCAGTTTGAAAACGAGGATTCAGACTTTCTCTTTCTGATCAGGTCTCATGAGCTGAACGCAGCATCAGAGTCCGACTCACGTTTTGAAGCAGGGATCCCCGGAGAGAAGACTCATCCCGATGGTGACCTGAGGACGAAACACCAGGTGTTAATCACCTCAGTGCGATCTGTGTGTGTGTGTGTGTGTGTGTGTGTGTGTGTACCTTCAGGATGGAGTTGTCCTGTCGGGTGTGCTTGGTGTCGTAACCCTCCAGGATGCAGCAGCGGACTGTGGAGCCTGATCCAGCGAATTCTGCCATGTTGAGATCAGCGAAACCGAGCTGCAGACAAACAACAGTGAACTGGGCACACACTCGACCAATCAGGAGTCAGTGTCAGCTGTCAATCATCACGTCTCAGCCTGTTTCTATATCATCAAATAACTGATTCAAACCAAACTCAGAGATAAGAGCGACATGAAATCACAGAAACATCTTCACAAACATTTATTTAATGTCTACTTCGATTTTGGTCCATGTCCCATCTGCTAACAGTCACTGTGTGTGTGTGTGTGACCCCCCCCCCCCACACACACACAAACAATGACTGTGCCTCCATAACAATCCCTGTGATGACAACGTTGTTGTGTCGACTGGTCCTTCCTCCTCTCTGACTCAGGGACCTCGTCATTCAGCCGAGGATCTGATCTTATCAGGGCTGAGGGTTCACTTGGTCAGAGTGAGAAGCTGCTGACTCACCTTGGAAAAGGCTTTTCCTCCTTTCAGCTCCTGGAACACAGAGGGAAACTGTCAGAGCTGCAGGACCCAGGCCGGCCAGGAGAGGGCGCTGCAGGGAGTGGTGGTTTACCTTGCGTACAGAGACTCTGCAGACGCAGGGGTCCAACACTCCGGAGGCGGGGCTGGCGCTCATCTTACACACAAACGAGAACTTCTTCCTCCACCGAACACAGTTCTGCTGCACCTCCTCCCTGTGCACGCACACGCACAAACACACGCACACGTATGAAAGTAGCACATGACTCAGTCAAACTCATTTCTCCACCAACACGACTGTAGACCCCCCCCCCCCACATACACACTCATAAACATCAGGCCCAGAAATACGTCGGATTCTTTTCATCGAGGTTCATGAATTATTCGGGGGAAGAAACAACTGATCTCACATCTGTTCCGAGCAAACATTCCATTTAAATGTGTTTACAGTTCGATTGGCTCATATAGGACCTCTGTGGTCCCTGCCCTCTCTTAAAGATAGAAAGCTCCTGAGGGTCCAGATGATCTCATCCTGGGACGTGACACATGGGACCGGCCCGTCGGCTCAGGGCTTTCCCAGCGACGCCTCACACTGACAACACAGCGGCTGGAGTTTCTGATGACAGAGATCAGCAGCTTCACATGAAGCAGCTGATGCAGCAGAGTGAAGCTCCAGGAGAAGCTCCAGGTGGATCTACTGAGTGAAATATACATGTATCTTCTCCAACTTCCATAAAACCTCAGACAAACATGAAGATCTCTAAGAGAAATGAAGGAAAATGAAGAAACAAACACTAGAACATGTTAACACACTGAATGATGTCACTGATGAGTCAGTTACACGTGGTGTCAGAGGAGAAGGGGGGGGGGGGGGGGCCTGCAGGTTCAAACAAATCCAACAACCACACAACTACACACTGAGTGTTCCAGGAGTGTGCGCTGCCTCGAAGCTGAGGCGCGACCGAGAGCTCCGGCTTCACAACCAGAAAACACAGAGAGAACCTTCATGTGAGAATCTGGGAGGATGAAGGTGACGTGGGTTCGATTCTCCTTCAGTCCACAGACGCTTCACATGAAACTAATGACGAGGTGAACGAGCCGCAGGCGGGGGGGCTTCCTCACGCAGGTCATCAGAGTGTCGGGCCTGTCGTGACTTGGCTGATGTTAAACACTCAAACATTCTCTGTTCAGCTCCCGTCAGAGGAACCATCAGCAGATCTCTGAGAACAGAACGTCCTCAACAGCAGGAGAATCCAACACTGAGACCAGAACCATTTAGTTTATCATGTGTGGAGAATTAGGTCTGAGGAGAAAATCTAGAGAACATTGAACAAAGTAGAATCATCGTCTCACATAACCAGTTCCTTTGCAGTTTACATCCATGTTTGTCCGGACTCATCATGTATCATATATCATATATCATATATCGTGTGTCAAGATATTTAACTGGTCAAAATCTGAATCTAAAGACTGACGTTCAGATAAGAGGATCAAGACGTCAGAGACTTGTGATGTCACAGTGACCTTTGACCACCAACTCCTCATCAGCTCATTCCTGAGTCCAAGTGAACGTTTGAGCCAAATCTGAAAGAAATCTCTTAATGAGTTCTTGATATTCCATCTTCACAAGGTAAAAATCACATGTTGACCTTTGACCTCCCATATTAACGGTTCTTAACACTGATTGGTGCACCGAGATGAGTGACATCTCCGTCTAGCAGCCAAGCCCCGCCCAATTCAAACCAGACAGAAAAGAAATGAAGAAAAGAAGAAAAACTTAGAAAATACGTTTTCAACCAATAAAAGATGATAAAAACAAACGAGTGCAGCTTTGTTTGGATTCAAACCCGAACTCGTTCACGTCTCTGTTCAGACTCCGATGTTCTTAAAGATCATGAATTAGCTGCATCGTCTCTGAGCTCTTCTTCTTCTCTGCAGATTTAAAGTCACATCTTTGTGTTCACGCAGCGAGAAGTCGCACATCGACACTATCAGAGGAATGTTTCTTATCTCGAGGGCGACTTGACGTTTGCAGATGTGAAAACAAACCCGGAGGCGGCGGCGGCCTGAGAAACGGCCCGACAGGTTCTGCCACTTCTTTTCTTCCAGCCCAACCCACCGGCTCCACAAACACACCATTGTGCAGCAGGTACACACAAGAAACACATTCCTCCTCCGAGGGAGCGTCCACAAAGGGTCAGACACTCTGTGACCGGAACACACCTTTGAGTTTCACCCCCTCACAACAAAACCTCCGACAACTGTCAATCAAGACTTGAGCTGATTCGACTACACATCATGAAATTATTAAGAAGCAGCTTGAAATATACAATTTTTCTCACTTTAGATAAATTAAAATTCTCATGATTTAGGAATAAATCTAAGAATCGTTTGTTCAGCTCAGCCAATGAAATCCCTCAGAGTCTGAAGAGGCAGAAACAACTGAGCTGGACTGAAGGAAACATTCTGATCATATTCAGATGATTATAATAACGTTTTCATGCTCTGATGCTCAGGATCCAGACTGTCCATCGCTGCAGCTCCTCTCTTCAGCCTCTGTCTCAAACTGTTCTACATCCTGTCTCTTTAAGACCCTCCTCCAGATAAGGACCTGCTCTGATTGGTCAGCTGGTTCACTCTGCTGTGATTGGTCAACAGGAAACATCAGCTCTCTCTTCACCTGGGTCTCGTTCAAATCTCTCGTACACTTTGTTGTTAACGTGTTTGTTTCCTCTGGTTTGGTGGGTGTGTCAGAAGTGTTGTCCAATGGGCAGCGACGTGTAAATAAACCCCGCCCTGTTAAAGAGACAGTGACACAGTGGATTGTGAAGTTCTCTGCAGATGCAGCGGCTGCTGCTCCAGATAAACTGAGGATCAGACCAGAGGAAAGAAAACACCTCATATAATGATCAGCAGAGTAGGAGGAGCCTGTTTGTAGATGAACATAAACAGTAAGAGCCAATAACAGCTTCCTTCAGGTGACATCACAAGACAAGAGTGTGACACGTTGACCTTTGCTCCTCATCATGTGAGCGTCAGTGATGGTTCTCAGGAGATCTCTGAGTGAGGCAGCAACATACATGACTGACAGCTGACACTGACTCCTGATTGGTGGAGCACTTGTATAATCAGGACTCCCCCATCACTGCTGCACAGACTCCGAGACGCCTCAATATTTAACCTGTTTTCAGACATGACCTTTGGAGGAGGTCCACATAGATAGTTTCTCACACATCGGGGCCTCAGGAGGTTCTGCAGGGTTCAGGTGAGCTACAGGTAAGTCCAGGTGAGGGGTGGAGCCACAGGCAGGATGTAACATATCCATTCTGCTGTGGAGATCACGTGTTTCTTTTTATATCACATGATCACACAAAACCTCCCTGGACATCTTCAACCTGAGACGTTTTTCTCTTTGTGTCGGTTGCGTGTGGAGACGTCGACTCACAGAAGGTTTCTCCTGAGGAGCTGGTGAGCTCAGCAGGAGGTCTCACATACAGCAGGAGACTGTCAGGAGATCATCTGGAGTTCACTGAAGGACTGAAGGTGTAAGGGATGCTCCCTGCGAGTGGGGGGTTGCCAGTTTGAATCCTGGCAGCTGAGTAAATGACTTTTACATGCTCCCGTAGAGCGGCTGAGTCCGAGACACTTTCCCTGGAGACATGAGAGTGAAACAACTCAGAGATTCACCTGCAAGACGTGCACGTTCAGACAAGTGTCACACCAGTGTCACACCAGTTTAACACCAGCTTCACACCAGCCTCATACCAGTTTCACAACTGTGTGACACCAGTGTGACACCAGTGTGACACCAGTACAGAACAAACAGGTGAATCCGGATCCTGAGGATAAGACTCATGTTGACCAGGTGAGGCTCAGGTGTTGTGTTCAGGTGGTGCAGGTAAAAGAAACACACCTGGACGACAGGACGGAGAAGTCTCCTCCATCGATGAGTCGGATCTTGCAGAAGAGCAGCCCGTTGACAAAGGGCACCGCGGTCAGCTGGTCCAGAGAGAAGTGCACCTGGAACTTAAACTTCTTCTTCTTCACCAGAAACGTCCTGGAGCTGAGCTGCGGCAGTGAACTCATCACGTCAGAGCTGAAACCTGCAGGAGGAAATCAGGGAATAATCAAACTTAGAGACTTTCGCGTTGCCTCGAACTTTATAAAAACACTTCATTTAAACACTTTTTAATTTAAGCCTCTCTGGTTTCTTCTCTCTGACGTCACTTCTCACTACGCAAACAGCTGCTGCCACGCAAACAACGTAACTCTCACAAACCTTCTTTCTTACACGTGAACTTCGTCCGGACGTGCGCTCGCTGTCCTCCTGTGACCGGGAGAACCGTGCAGCTTGTCCCGCCGCAGAGGAGCGGAGTCCCGGGTCTTCACCGCAGCTCAGCCTCGGTGCATCTTCACCCGCTTTCCCCTGGGCACTCAGGTTATGGGTTTCAGCAGCGCAGTGTCCGAGCCTCTGAGACGGTCCCTGAACGCATCGAAGTTAGGGCCCGTCCACAAAGTCTGAGCGGTGAAAAAAACGAAGACAAGGAGCAGGGCCCTTATAGAAATTTAAAAACTATAAAAAAAAAAAAAACTGTTGATGATAATAACGATTTTTAAGAACTGTTTAATGGATTTAAATAAGACGTTTGTCGTTGTGAGTTACAGGAGAAATTGTTTCAGTGTTTGGTCTTTTAAGCCAACGTGAAGTAAATACAGGAGATTTTTGGTATCGAGGTGAAAGTCTTTGAAATGAAAAGGTGATCGGCTCCTTTCCCTGAGACGCTCTCTCACCGTCTCTCCAGCGAGTGTTCACCTGCACGTCTCGTTTCCCAGTTTCACTGAGCTCAACCCCTGATTGAATCTGATTTGACAAGTGGAAAAGGTTTTTCTAAAGTTCTTCTGTGAACTTAAAAGATCTGCAAAGTTAAAAAGTCCAGAATCTGTGAAGCTCCTGAAGCAGCGGATCTGTCAGATGAAGATAAAAGCCCCCGAGTCTTCAATTCTCAAATCCAGGTAGACAAACAGCGAACGCAGACATTTCATACACACGCTGGAAGCTGTTGACCAATCGCAAGAGAGTGCTTGGGCTGACCAATCAGAGCATAGCTTAATCAGGCAGGGGGTCTTAAAGAGACAGGAACAGGTGATTGAGACAGAAGCTGTTCACTGAGTTCATCAGGTCACATGTTGTGTCTCTATGAGGGAAGCTAGTTGAGACTCTGGAGTTTTACTGTCAGACTGAGTTAAGAAACAAAAGACACAAAATGTGGTTTTATTTTCTAAATCTAAAGATGATCAAACTGCTAACAGGTGCTGCCCTCTGCTGGCTGCTCCTGGGGGCTGCAGTCCAGTGATGTTGCAAAGTGAAGAACACAAGTGACGACAGGTGGAAAAACCAGACGATTATTATTCCTCAGTCAGAGAAAACATCACATGACTCAAGAAACTAAGAGTTGAATCTTCATGGATTCAAAAACATCCTATAAGTTAAACATAAACTCAGTTAATGACACGGTGTAAAAAATAAAAACCATGTTCAACATAACCTTTTACTTCTCAGAATCATAAAACATCCGTAAAAACTGTACATGCTCCTGAAGGCAATTCTGAGCTTTTCATTGTGCAACACACACACACACACACACACACACACACACACACACACACACACACACACACACACACACACACACACACACACACACACACACACACACACACACACACACACACACACACACACACACACACACACACACACACTACTGTGTCTCCTCAGTCTGCTGGGGCGGGGGTGCAGGTGGAGTTTTAGGTCTGTTAGGTTCTTCTGGTCCTGACCCATCAGTCATTGCTGTCACGGAGCTGCTGCTGTTCTCCACCTCCGTCCCGCTCTGCAGGAACTTGCGCAGGTCTTTCAGAACCGGTCTGAGCATCTGCACCAGTGCCAGCAGGGCGGCCTGCGTGCCCTCCAGCGCCTGGGCCTGTCTCTCCTGGGCGAAGGCCTGCGCCTCCTGCGAGCGCCGCATCATGAGCAGCAGCTCGTTCTGGCCCTCCAGGTGCTGGGCGATCTGCCGGATGTGGACGTTGGTGACGCGCTGCTCCTGCAGCAGGCGGGCGGAGTTGAGAGCGATGCGGCTCTTCAGCTCCTGAGGTTTGGCCTGGGCCTGATGAGGAGGAGGAGGAGGAGGTGGGGAGGAAGAGGACGAGGCCAGCATCTCTACAGGAGCCTCGACGGCTGTCACCACAGTGGGGGCGGAGTCAGTCACAGTGGTGGTGCAGTACTCCACCACGCCGCCGTCCTCTAACGTGTGATACGTGGTTTCAGCTGGGGACAGGACAGGAAGGCAACACTTTATATATTTATCATTTACTGTGGAAGTTTGATTTTAAACCATCTTTGTTGAATCATGTTTTCATTTGTCCTTTAATTCTACTGCTCGTAAGATGGAGAGTTGGATTTTAGATTGTTGTGTAGAACTCGCTCAGCGACCTGTGGACATGGTTTCATTTATGATTTGAATAGAACTCCATGCAGGAGTGAACAGTGTGGAGAGGAAAGTGAACTCACTGCTCAGAGGCTTCACTTCCTCACAGACGCTCACTGAAGCAGCAGGAACATCTGGAAACACACAAACACAGACTTACACACAGAATCACAGTGGGACTGAAATCTCCTCCACATGAGGAGGAAACGATCAGTTCAAGTTTCAGGAGGAGACTCTGGTGATGAAGAGGAGGAGGTGACGAAGGCTGTAGAACTTTAAACACTAAAACACTTCTTGTCCTGATCTACAGGATCTGACAGGAAGACATTTCTAAAGTTTGTAATATGAGCAACATTAGTAGTTTTAAATATTTGATTTAAATGATTTCTAATGTTTGATCTTCTGTCCTGATCAAACCTCATTTTACTGGTTCAAACCATTAATGCACCAATCAGATCCTGTTTCTTATCTTAACCAATAAACAAGGAGCGTCCCCCGGACTCACCCTCCGTCAGGGGGACGCTGCTGTCGCTGTGCACGGCCCCGGACAGGCTGATGTCCGTGTCCCCTGAGGATAGACTGATGATGGTCGCCTCCCCCAGCAGGTTGCAGATGCGCTGCTGCATGGCGCTAAGGATCACGGGAACTGGAGTGCAGTCGGCGGCCGTGCCCTCGATGGCCGCTCTCGCCTGCGCCACCTTGCGGCGGACCTCGGTCTTCATGTCGGACCACTTCTTCTTCACCTCGGACTGCTCGCGCGGACACGTGGTGACGCTGTTCACCTTCTCCAGGATCTCCAGCCACGCGTTGTTCTTCGCCATGTGCGTGACTCCAGCGTTAAAGTGGTTCACCAGCGTGTGTTTGTGGCGCTCGATCTCCTCCACGATGATCTCCACCTCCCGCTCGGAGAAGTTCATCTTCCGCTTCTTCGCGGCTAGCGCCATGGCCGCCTGCTCGGTGCGCAGAGAGCGTAGAGCCGGAGCAGTCCTCCGGTGCGCTGCGCAGCGTAATGGCTTCCAGAATCCCCTTCTTCTCCAGCACAGCGACGCTTACGTAGCCCGGGGCCCGCCCACTCGAGCCCCATTGGCTGGGCTCCTTTCGGTCGGGCTGAGTGCTCTGCTGCTATTGGCTGAAGCAAACGTCCATCACTTAGCGTGTCTAAAAGCAAAGAAACGTTTTCTCCGTTTGAATTCAGATGTAGTTCGAAACTACGAACAATGTTTAAAGACATATACAAATCAGAGTTTATATGAAACTCAATTAAAAGAGAAGAGAGGGGGGGGGGGCAGTGAGAGAGAGAGAGAGAGATAGAAAGAGAGTGGGGGGGTTAGAGAGAGAGTGAGAGAGAGTGGGGGGGGGGGGGGGGGGGGGGCAGAGTGAGAGAGAGTATAAATAAAGATGGCTGACTGGTGTCATCCACTATTGAAGCCAGACGAATCCTGACACACACACTTCTGTCTGAGCAGGAGGAGCCAGGAGATGTCGAGACTCACCCTCGACCAATCAGGAGTCAGTGTCAGCTGTCAATAATGACGTATGTTTCTATATCATCAAATAACTGATTCAAACCAAACTGATCAGAAACTTGAACAGAGATCAGAGAGAAGAACGAGCTGAAAGTACAGACACCATGTGTTAACATGGAGGAGGAGGAGCCTTACTGCAGCCGGCCACCAGGGGGCGATGGATACGCTTCACTTCACTGTGGGAGGCGTTGTGTCGTCCATCTTTATTTACAATCTACATCAGGGGGGTCAAACTCATTTGAGTTATGGGGCCACATACTGTTCACTTTGATCTCTAGTGGGCCGGACCAACGTTAACCTAACCAATCACTGGAGGGAACAGACTTAATGTGTCTTTAAAAACTTCTAATATTAATACATTTGGGTTTACGTATAAATATTGAAGTTATTAAATCACCGAATGCTTTCATATAAGAACTTTTAAAGAAAATAACAATAAAAAGCACAATTTTAACAACTAGATACATAATTTCAAAAGAACATTTATTTCACTCTTCATTGTTTGGTTCACAAAGATTTTGTGATGGAGCCTTCTTGTTTTTCAGCCATTTAATTTATCTAGAAAACAATCCTGGTGCTTTTTGAACCAATGTAGAATTTAACTTCTAGAAGTTCAGTGAAAGATTGTTAATGGATTTCTAACCACTCCTCTGCCACGAACTTCCAAGTTTATAAATGCATCACCCAAGTCTGAAGAAAAAGATGTGTTCAAAGACCTTGGATAAAGGCAGAAGTATGAGTGACAGGCATCGTTCCATCGTTAGTGATTGACAGCAGCTCGTCTGTCGTCATCGAGAGTCGGTCTCTGTTAGCACCGTGATGAAGGGAGGAGACGGGCAGGTTCAGGAAGTCCAGCTCTCTCTCTCCCACTTGTCACCATGTTTATTTACATTGGTGGTTCAGAGGAACTGATCCGAGGTCATCTTCTTTCTTTCTCTCTGTTCCAGTGTTTAGAGAAGTTCCCTGTGATCCAGCACTTGAAGTTCGGGTCCCTGCTCTCCATCCAGCCGGTGAACCCAAATTTCTGATTTCCTATCTTTTATTTGGTGAAGTTGTTTTCCTCACTTTCTACCTCACACTTAATCCTTCATCTTTAAATAAGGACATTTCCTCTAAAGTAAGAATTAGTCTCTCGTCTTCATGACTGCAGATATTTGCTGTGTGTGTGTGTGCTGTCTGGACACACACACACACACATGTCCCTGTCCCAGTCGCGCCCCACCAGTTTGAGAATCACTGGCATAGAGTGACTAGCAGGTTGGTTAGGGTTGCATCCGGTGGGCCGTATGTTTGACACCCCTGATCTAAATTGTATAGGAGATGTAAATATGTTGATATGCTCATGTGTGTGTGTTTGCAAAGCTGAATATGAGCTTGGGGCCAAGGGGGGGGGGGGGTAGTGTTTGGGATGAGACACACACACACGAAAACAAACACCCTTTCCTGCTGAACTACTTTATTTAACAGCTGATCTCATACAAGCATAAATATTCTTCCACATTCTACAGCTGCTGTCACACTCACTCTCACAGCTCGGTCACTTACAGCCAGCATATTAAAATAAACTAGAAATATATATATGCTGAATGCATTTGTGAATATGCCACAATTTACTAATATACAAAGCAGCCTTCAGTCGGTGTGTCTGGAAGAGTCACTGCGACAAACACCGAGGCCACGTTCAAGACATGAGGAGAAGAAAGTATTAAACATCCACACGCAGCCACAGGAGGAAGTATTATCAGTAATTTGTAATAAATAGATCAGAGCGAAGCGAGAGGAGCAGAGGAGACACCCGTCCACTGAGCAGAGGAGACACTCGTCCACTGAGCAGAGGAGACACCCGTCCACTGAGCAGAGGAGACACCCGTCCACTGAGCAGAGGAGACACCGTCCACTGAGCAGAGGAGACACCCGTCCACTGAGCAGAGGAGACACTCGTCCGCTGAGCAGAGGAGACACCCGTCCACTGAGCAGAGGAGACACCCGTCCACTGAGCAGAGGAGACACCCGTCCACTGAGCAGAGGAGACACCCGTCCACTGAGCAGAGGAGACACCCGTCCACTGAGCAGAGGAGACACCCGTCCACTGAGCAGAGGAGACACCCGTCCACTGAGCAGAGGAGACACCCGTCCACTGAGCAGAGGAGACACTCGTCCACTGAGCAGAGGAGACACTCGTCCACTGAGCAGAGGAGACACCCGTCCACTGAGCAGAGGAGACACTCGTCCACTGAGCAGAGGAGACACCCGTCCACTGAGCAGAGGAGACACTCGTCCACTGAGCAGAGGAGACACTCGTCCACTGAGCAGAGGAGACACTCGTCCACTGAGCAGAGGAGACACCCGTCCACTGAGCAGAGGAGACACCCGTCCACTGAGCAGAGGAGACACTCGTCCACTGAGCAGAGGAGACTCCCGTCCACTGAGCAGAGGAGAGGAGACACCGTCCACTGAGCAGAGGAGACACCCGTCACTGAGCAGAGGAGAGGAGACACTCGTCCACTGAGCAGAGGAGACACCCGTCACTGAGCAGAGGAGAGGAGACACCCGTCCGCTGAGCAGAGGAGACACCCGTCCACTGAGCAGAGGAGACACTCGTCCACTGAGCAGAGGAGACACTCGTCCACTGAGCAGAGGAGACACCCGTCCACTGAGCAGAGGAGACACCCGTCCACTGAGCAGAGGAGACACTCGTCCACTGAGCAGAGGAGACTCCCGTCCACTGAGCAGAGGAGAGGAGACACCGTCCACTGAGCAGAGGAGACACCCGTCACTGAGCAGAGGAGAGGAGACACTCGTCCACTGAGCAGAGGAGACACCCGTCACTGAGCAGAGGAGAGGAGACACCCGTCCGCTGAGCAGAGGAGACACCCGTCCACTGAGCAGAGGAGACACTCGTCCACTGAGCAGAGGAGACACCCGTCCACTGAGCAGAGGAGACACCCGTCCACTGAGCAGAGGAGACAGTCGTCCACTGAGCAGAGGAGAGGAGACACTGGTGGACGCAGAACATTCAATCATCACTTCATCTCCACAACAGAAACACGCTTCAGTACAAAGATGTCCTGTTCAGATTCATCTTTCACCCCCAAGAGGAAGTGGTTCCTCATCTTCACAGGAAGAACTTCCTGTGTCCTCGTCACCAGGGTGACATCAGAGTCTGGAGACCCAGAGGGTTCCACAACAACCAAATGAGTAAATCATTTAAAATACCACGAGGGTGAATGAAAGGAATTACATTCAATCATCATTCAATTTGATTTCAAATTATAAAATAATTTCAAAATGTTCAGTTTAACCATAAACACCAGTGACACGAGAAGTACCACCTGTACTTAAATACAAACGTGATTGGAAAATGTAATGAAACCATTTATAATCAAATAATAAAAGTAAATCTTTAATAATTCTTAAGAAATTATTGGTTCATTAATGTATTTTTTAAGGATTATATGTTTTAATTCTGTTCCCTTTTCTAAATTGAATCCTGAAACCCTTTGGGCTCCATGATCCAGACTCTGACTTGATCAAAGGCGACACTTGAATAAAATAATCCAATTATTCAGGAAAACCAATAGATCACAACTCAGTCATTAATCCTTGTGAAAGAATAAATAAATAAATACAGTAATAAATACAAACTAACAGGAATTAAAGCAGAGAACCTTAAAGTGCATTCCATGTCCCACAGACTCTGAACACCTCGTTTAGACCCAAGGCATCATGGGAAACTGAGCGTTCTACTCACGCCTTCCTCTGATTGGACGTCCCATCATGTGACTGAAAGGAGTTTTGACCTGGAAACGCTGAAATATTCAAGGATCCAGTTTTCAACAGCATCAGAAAAATCATTGGTGACAGAAAAGTTTCTCCTGTGACCAGAACAAAGACATTTCTCAGAACTGCTGCTTCGTATGAATGAAAAATCAAAATGAACGTGTTGAGAACTTGGAATCTATGTTGAGGTGGAACGGAGGAGAACACTTCTCCCTAGTGTCACGTTATTATTAAACCTGATTTAAGTAAAACATAAATCAGGTTCTTAATGTTTTTGTCTTATTCTAACTGATGACGGCCAAACATCCTGTTTGTGGGATAAGATTCTTTTTTCTGTTTTCCTGCTGCAGATCAATATTCAACACAAAGAAATAAAATCAAGTTTAATCACCAATTCTCTGTGAAATCAGGATCAACAGGACTGTTCAGGTGCCCCCCCCCTCGATGAGCTCATCGTTCTCCTGTAGTTTCCACTTCCTGTTTAGTGTCATCGCCTCTTTCTATGTAAACTCAACAACCACAGCCGAGGGATTCACTCCCATGACCTCACAGATCCTCAAAGTGCACGAGGTCTGAGCCGCAGCCTGTTCTCAACCAACCGGAAATCAAACATCTCCACTCGCTCACGACCACGAGGCCCGACAGCATCGGACCAACAGCGTAGAGACATCGGGTTCGATTCCTGATCCTGAGCAGAGGCAGGTTCATATGGAGCTAATGATCCTGAGGTCAGGAAATAATGATTCAGACGAATATTTATCTATTATTAACGATATGAGAGGAAACGTGATTCAGATGTTTGCCATTATTTCCTTAATTCTAAAAAAAGATATTTCAAGAATAAATAAAAGAAAGATTTTTTCTAACCGATGGAACTTTCTCTCCATCGGTGATGTCACGGTCCACCGCGAACAAACACCTCCACCATTACTTCTTTAGTCTCTTAACTTATAGAATTTTCCTCATAATATTATGATTCTTTCTTAATTAAGAAGCTCAATGCATCTAAGTGCTGGAGACAGTGGAAGTAAGAATAAATGTGATGTCATGAAGTTTTTTTTTTCCACAGTTCAGTTCGTGGACATGAAAAAGCTCTGGTCAGGTTTTGTGTTGGATCGAATCTGAAGCGGGGGGGGGGGGGGGGGGGGGGGGGGTGATAAACTGAACGTTAACAAAGACCTTTAAGAGTTAAGACTTCTAACAGAGCAGCAGCAGGTCGCTGAGCTCAATGTAAACTGTAGTTTTGCTAAAACAAAGCAGGAGCTCAAAGAAAGTTTCAAATAACAGCAAAGGACAAACTGTCGTCCTTCACAAAGTTCTCATCAGCTTCCATCTCCTCACGCTCGTCCCTCAAACCCTCGATTCTTCGACGTGTAGAATCTCTGCCGCTTGCTTCTTAGATCCAAACGTGGTCGTACTCCAGGAGCAAAGAAAAGCAGCCTCTTGAGTCTTCCTCCTCTTCCTCACCTGGACTTGACCCCCAGAGTGAGCTTCAGATGCTCGTACACCACGTAGCTGATGCTCACAGACGGAATGACCTTCATGAAGTTGGGCGCCAGACCCCGGTACAGCCCCGTGGCGCCCTCGGTCCTGACGATGTGTCTGAACAGGCTGGTCATGCTCATCTGAGGGCCTCCTTCCAGAGTGGCTGAGGAATCAATGATAACATGATATTATCAAATGAATGCTCTGACCAAACCATATTTAAGACCTAGTGTGTAATAACTGCTGCTGCGGTGACTGACCTTGGGCCTGCATGCGGGTCCTGACCAGGGCGAGGGGGTAACTGGCCAGCTGACCACACGTGCTGGAGGTGGTGCCACAGGCCAGCAGCACGAACACGCCCGGGTCAGCGCTGTCGGTGGCGTAACGCTGGAGCCACCAGTTCTTCAGAGTCTGGAAGACCAGAAGACCAGAGTCAGACTGGGCTGACCTCTCAACACACACACACACACACACACACACACACACACACACACACACACACACACACACACACACACACACACACACACACACACACACACACACACACACACACACACACACACACACACACACACACACACACACACACACCTCGTAGACAGCCAGGTCGATACCAGCGTAGGGGATGATGCCCAGCATGTTGGGGACGTAGCCCTTGTAGAAAGCCGCCCCCCCCTCCTTGTGCAGGATGTGTTTGGCACAATCCAAGATGCCCGAGAACTGACCCGTCCTCCTCAGCGCCAGGCGGGTCTTCAGGACCTGAGAGGACAGGAAGTCACGTCAGACCTGATGCTTCCTTTAAGGTCACTTGTGCAGTATCTTAAAGTTTCACATGTTGTGTTCAAGGCTAAAAGTAAAAGTCACAAAACAAAGAATCCACTTGTTTTATTTCTGCGTTCAAACCTAAAGACTGAATTCTTCTGAGTGAGTGGTTGTGACCCGCTCTCACCTCCATGGGGTAGATGCTGCTCTGAGCGATCAGGCCGGCCAGCGAGCCGGCCACCAGGCGCTCGCCGATGCCCAGCGTCTCCTGGTTAATTCCGATTAATCGTTTAATCTGAAAGAAAATATATTTTATTCATCGTTCAAATGGGACAGAAGTGAACAGATGGTTTCAGAGCGGAGCTACCAACCTGCTCATAGGCCATGAACTTGATCGCGGACTCGGGGCCGATTTTGATGACATTGATGCCGTTGCCTCTCCACAGCGACCGGACTCCGCCCTCACGGATCATGTGGGTGAAGCCTCCAGAGATGTGCATGCTGTTGCTCTTGGAGCCGTGAACCTGCATGAGAACCTTCAGCCTGTCCAGTGGAGCGGTGCAGGTTCGAGACACCGCTCCAGCTCCTCCTCCGGCCACTAGGTGGCGCCACCACATCCCCGTTTTCTTCTCTTCTGCCGTGAATTCATCGGGAATCGTTAAACTCTCACCTACGTCAAAGATCTGAGGAGGAAACAGAGGATTCATGTCAGTGACACTGTGACGCAGCTGTGACTCAAAGTGAGGATGAGGAGGACGAGCAGTCTGCACCGTGGAGTGTTTCCAGTAGAGGATGATCTCAGGGATGTTGCCTGCTGGGTGCAGGAGGTGATAATCTCTCCACTCGTTCCAGTCGATGGTCATGGTTCCGTTCTTATCCATACTGTGGATGAAGGTTACAGAGCGTGAGGAAGGTTTTCATCAGCACAGGAAACAAGCCGTCTGCTCTCATGCACGTTACGTCTCTGTAACAGTGTTTTGAGATATTTAATGTGTTGCTCCCTTGAAAACAAAGAGCTGTGGCCTGGATGAGCCGGTGCAGTGGGGACTGGTGCAGCTTTGGCTGAGCAAGCAGACGATAGAAACCACTACTTACTACAAGACAGGGGCCCAGACATGACCCCTCCTTATTCTGAGACCAGCCAGAGAGAAGGAGACACACACACAGTTAGAAGAACAAGACACAACACTTCACAATGAGACACACCATGAGTCAACTGGAAACCTGGAGGATGAGGAGGAGAAACGAGCAACAAACGTGTGTGAGTCCATGTGAGGAACCAGCAGGACAATGTGTGGAAGCTTCCCAGTGAGTGAGTGGACGTGTGGACGAGGTTTCTAACACGGGATGTGAAACAGGACTGAGCTCCTGGATCACCGGAGACACCAGGTGTGAACAGGACGAGACCAGCATCACTCTCACCTCCTGAGAATCTTCTCCGCCTGTTCCTCAGAGATTTTCACACCCAGGTCCCACAGAGACTGCATTATCTCCTGAGAGTCGATGTGACCTAAACACAGAGGTATGCAATTTAATAATTCACTGAATAGGACAGTGTAGTCTCTGTTTGTCTTCCAGTCTAAAAAACACATCGTTTATTGAAGAGATCTGTAGGATCCACACGTTTTAAGAGTTTGATCCCAGTGTTTATATCTTCATGAGATTCCTCACCATCGTTCTTCTTGTCCAGACTCTTAAAGACGAGCCGGAGTTTCTTCTCATGGTCTCTGAGGTAATGGACAAACTCCTCAAAGTCCAACTGTCCGTCCAGGTCTTTGTCTCCAGCTTTCACTATTTTCTGTAAAGACAGAAGAGAACAGACATGAGGAAATAAGAACAAGAACATTAACAGTATACTCAGTAAATCATATTCAATATTATTAACATCATCACATCATTTATGTCTCTACATTAAATAGATCCAGATTTGTATTTGGATTTGCACCAAGTCACAAATATCATTCTTCAGAACATGTCGGTTTATTTCATCAGGATCCAGGAATTATTATCTGAAACAACCAACATGTATAAAAAGAAAAACGTTCCATCTCAAAATAATTAAGAAAATTCAAATCGATATTAAATTTCAGCCCCAGTCTCCCAGCAAGTGTCACGGAAACCAGTCCAGTGGTTTTTGTGTATTCCTGCTGCCGAACAGACACACACAGGTGACAACATGTTATTAGAACCAGTCTGTTTGCTGCAGAGCGACAAACAGCAGCCGAGGTCAGAGCCTCCGTCTGTGGACTCCACCTGCAGCTCCGACCCTCACAGCCTCACAGCTTATCAGAGCCTCCAGAGCTCTTCACTGGTATCAGCTGGGCAGCAGCAGGACTTATCTGAACATGAGGTGAGGGGGGGGGAACACGTCTGACACAGAATCAAACTGACCAACACGTCCCTGAAGGATCTGCTCCAGCAACGAGGAGGAACAGGGACTGAGCTGAGGAACCAGAAGTCTCCATGTGCAGCTCAGAGCCGAGTGAGGGACAGGATGTGATGTCACACTGGGGGGGGGGGGGGGGGGGGGCGGGGGACTTTGACCTGTTAGTGGAACTGATTCAATAAACCATTCAAACTGGTTTCACACTGACGCTGCTTCTCCAGGTCAGATCTCCCAGTAACGACTGGTTTCTGCTTCATCCCAGTGGGTTGGAGGAGTCAGAGGATCATGATGCAAACTGGAGTTCAGGATAATGAACAGAGCGACACATGGAGCATGTGCAGCTCAGAGTGACTCACTCCACGAAGCCCGGCTCCATCTTATCTGAGTCAAACAGCTGATCGGCTTCAAACCACAGCTTCTACATTTACAAGCACGGAGACAACATGAGCAGAAAAATGCTCCTTTGCTCAAGGGCACCGGACAAACAGCTGCTCAGCCTCACACACGTCTGAGAGAAAAGCTGAAGTGAACCGATGTGGCTGAACACAGATCACTGAGTCGTCAGCAGAGACTCTGGAAGGTGAAGCCATCGTCTGAAACCGGTCTTCTGTGTCGTGACCAGCAGGGGGCGACTCCACTGGTACTGTCTACAGAAGTCTATAGAAGGTGACTCCACTTCAGTTTCTGTCTCAGGCTCTAGTTTCAGGTCTTCTTCAAACAGCTGATTTGCATTTAGTGGATTGTGATCATGCATGTTTCTAAAACAGTCTAAAGTCTAAAACATGCTGGTGTGGGAGGAGCCTGAGACGACCTGGACTTCATACAGGAGCTCACACTGAGTCTGATCCTCCAGAGAAGATCCAGAGAACTGAGGAGCTCAGTGTGAAGCAGGTCTCATGGGACAGGAGAGGACAGGAGAGGACAGCCCCCCCTTCACCCTACCTGTTCTGCAGGCGTCTCCACCAGGATCACTACTGTGGGCGTCTTCACAGAGACTTCACCACTGCTGGTGTCTTCCCTGTCAGTCGAGTGTGCAGTCGTCCCCTGCAGAGCAGCTTCCACCTCTCTGCAGGTCTCTGGAGCTGGTTCCTCTGCTGGCAGCGGTGAGTCGGCAGGTTTACACTCTGCGCTGCCACGTAGTCTCTGACTCAGGGAACTCAGCATGCTCTGCAGCATCCTCGTGTCCTCGAGTCCTCGAGTCCTCGAGTCCTCGAGTCCTCTTCTACTCAGATACCGGGACGTGACACAAAGAGCTGGACCACGAGCAGGAGTGTAGAGGACTCAGCTCAGCGTCTCCTCCCTGGGTCGTTGTAGATCAGGAGACGACAGGAGACCGAGCTCAGCACCACGAGCTGCAGCTTCACCTGACCCACGGCTGGTTCTGTGCATCCAGCCTCTCACACAGTGAAGAGCTCACGAGGATGAAGTGATGCAGCAGCAGATTCTTTTCTCCTGAGAAGCTCCAGAAACCTGCATCCTCACTGCAGCTGAGCTCGACCAATCACTGCAGCCGACACCGGCATGGGACCAGCCCCTCGGCCAATCCAGGGCCGAGCAGCAGCGTGGAAATAAAATGATGCCCTCAGGAGGAGGAGGTGGAGGAGGAGGAGGAGCGAGGGAGAGGTGGAGGGTTTTCCTCTGTCACACCTCCCTCACTGGAGAGAATCTGCTGAGTGATGCTCCCTCCTCCCTCCCTCCCTCCTCCCTCCTCCCTTCTCCCCTCCTCCTCCCTCCTCCCCCCTCCTCCCTCTTAGTCAGAATCCAGCAGGGAGTCCATCACATTTTCATTCTCTCCATGTCCCGACTTCCTCCAGCTGGAGAACTAGTGTGAGACAGCAGAGCTCTTCATGAACTCATGAGCTTCGTGAAGAAAACATTGATGGAACAGAAACAGACAAACTTCTAATTTAAGTTCATCATCTGTTCACTTCTCTGTAGATAAAGCTCCTTCTGGTCAGAAAACACTCTCAGGTCACATGCTGCAGGTTCTTCTTCATCTTCTTCTTCTTCTAATTAGTTTCCTAGAGCCAAGTATCTAGTCCGGCTGTGAGTGACGACTCCAGTGGCAACACACACTTTGACAGAAAAGTCTTAATGAGGCATCTCACCTCCACACAACCAAGACAACCTCGTGAGCTGTGTGTGTGTGTGTGTGTGTGTGTGTGTGTGTGTGTGTGTGTTTAGTTTCAGTATTGAAATGAGAGCTTGAGAGAACCCAATGTTTGATTAGATAGATAGATTACTTTATTCATCCCCGAGGGGAAATTAGGCTTTTGACTTTTATATAGATGTCATCATGTAGAGACGTCCCAAACGGTCAACTCTGTCTGAAACACTAGGGGGCGCTACAAGCCATGTTCAACCATTAATGTAGCTTGTTTTTATAAATGTGTTAATAAATATTTATTAAACAAAATGAATGTGTTTCTTCAGAGGAAGTCATCATTTGATCAAGTGATTTGATCTTTCCCACTTTCTTTCTCCACATCATATGAAACATGTTAAATATATTACACATGTTAACCCCCCACCCCACACACACATGTTTGAACATGTTAAACATGATAGAACATGTTAACCCCCTCACCCCCCACATGCTGAACTCACCTGGAGCTCGTGCTCAGTTCGGTGAACTCCTAACTTCTTCAGCCCGATCGTCAGGTCGCTCAGGCAGATTCCTCCGTCCCGGTTCACATCCAGGACCTGGAACAGAACCTTCAGCCGGTGCTCCTGCTCCGGTCCCCCGCAGAGCTCACAGGACGGCCCCGGGCCGGCGGGAGGCGGGGGGCACGAGGAGGAGTCCTCCGGGTCTGCGGAGCGGCACTGACAGAACACGTCCCCGAGCAGAGGAGGCTGCTGCTGCATCCTGAGCCGCCGCTTCACCGGCCACCGGCTCCGTCACATACCGGACACACCGTCACAGCACCGGGCACGACACGTGTCCCTCCATCGGACCGGCCGCCGGTTCACTGCCTCACGATCCCGCCTCCTCTCAGCGGATCACCGGGATCCACTCACCCCCCCACACCGGGAACCCTCCGTTAGGAATCCACGTGACACAGCCGCGTCACCAGCGGGAAGTGAACGAGAGACGCCGGTGAACCGAGGAATCCTCCCGTTAAGATCCCTGCCCACGGTGGAGGTCGAACCGGGCTCCGGTAGCACACTGTGCCGGTAACACGGATCGTGAGTCACACAGCGGGGCGGGGGGGCCGGTGAGGCCGGGGATCAGAGCCGTTAACCGGCAGAGACGAGGAGTGACGCACCGGGAACCAGCTGAGACTCGAGTCCCGTGGATCCTCGCGAGATCTCAGCGGGAGGAGGAGCCAGGGCGCCACCTTGTGTTCTACTGCTGTATTACCAGTGGAGAATCATTCTCATTGTTCTTGTTTATGGTTTTATATATAATGAGTTTATGACGTCATGACTCCGACTGCACAACATGTTAGTATCTGAGACATTTTGCTTAAAATTAATGAATTAACAAATGGCCTCCTGCTTATATGTACCAATATATACACACTATATATATTTATATATGTTTTTTTATATATATATATATATTTCCAGACTTACAAACAAACTAGGTTGATGCTGATCAATACAATTTCAATTTTAAATTGAACTGACACTGTAAAATAAAGTAGAACTTGATTAAAATGAAATAAAAGAAAGACAGTGAGAGACCTGTAATGAGCAGGTGTGCCTGCAGGGGGCGCTGCTGCTCTGTTCACATGTTACTGTAACTGTTGTTTTCCACAGGTGAACTTCGGACTCAGACTTTCAGTGGAGTTTTTACCGGGACGCTCTGACGTTGCTCTGCAGGCTCTGGACGTCTGGTCCCCGGGGTGAACAGCCTGGAACTCGGCCTGTTGTTCCAACCTGCAGCTGCTCCAGGATTTCCGGGTAAATCCTCCACATCAGATCCGTGTGCTGAGCCTCAGCTGCGGTCACGAGTCTCTCACACCCCGCGCTCACTTCCTGCAGCTTCGCCCCGGACAGACAGGTCTGCTCTCCCGGTGACTGCAGCTCGGCTCCCCGGGACATGTCTTCTCTGGAGGTGGTGAAGCGGGGCCTGGAGCTCGCAGGGCAGCGGCATGTTCTTCAGTTCTGGCCGGAGCTGGATGAGGAGGAGAGGGAGCGGTTCCTCCAGGAGCTGGCTCTGCTGGACCTGGACGGGCTGCGGGCTCACTGTGAGCGGGCTGCGGCCGCTGCTGCTGCTCCTCCGGCCGGCGGGGACCGACACATCGAGCCGGTTCCTCCGGAGCTCATCGGCAGCGTGAAGAAAAGTGACCCAGAGAGTCTGTCCGCCTGGGGGGAGGAAGGTGAGGGTCCAACATGGAGTCAGAACAGATGGAGCACCAAACCAAGGCTTTAGTAATACATACTTCTGCTGCTGGAAAGTACTCAAATACTGTAAAAGTACAGTATCGGGATGTAATAGAGTACATTCACTGAGTTATTGTACTTCAGTACATCATGTATCTTCGCTTTACTCATGTAGATTTATTTGTAGGTACTTTTACTCCACTTCACATACCAGCAACTATCTGTACTTCTTACTCCACTACACTCAATCTGTAATGGTAATAGAATGTTGCATTTAGGAACAGTAGAATAATAATAGTTATTAAATATGCTACTTTTACTTGATTAGATATTTGTGTATGTATTTGTCCTTCCTCCAGCTCTGTTCCCAAACCGCTCCCTGCTGCTGTGTGTTCTCAGGGCTGCTGCAGATCTCTCAGAACCGGGTCGGGGTCCTGCTCCTGGCCGGAGGTCAGGGGACCCGGCTCGGGGTCCAGTACCCCAAAGGGATGTACAACGTCGGGCTGCCAAGCAACAAAACCTTGTACCAGATCCAGGCCGAGCGAATTCACAAAATCCAGCAGCTGGCAGATGTTCAGCGTGGATCCAAATGCTCAGTACCATGGTGAGATCTCATCAGCTGACCTGGGATGTTGGTCTTTCTTTCAGTTTGAGTGATAAAGATGTCCCTGAGGACGCTTGTCTGAGATCTGTATTCAGTGTGCAGAGGTTTCAAGATAAACAAAAGAATGTGCTCGTCTCATCAGGTACATAATGACCAGTGAGTTCACTCTGGCTCCCACTCAGAAGTTCTTCAAGGAGAACAACTACTTCGGTCTGGAGCCGTCCAACGTCATCCTGTTCGAGCAGAGGATGATTCCAGCTGTGACCTTCGATGGAAAGGTCATCCTGCAGGGGAGAGGGAAGATCGCCATGGCTCCAGGTGAGTAGGGACCAACCAGACGTGAGACCTGGTGTCTTCTGGGTCGGTAGAGTGAACGGCTGGTTTCCTCTCTGTCAGATGGTAACGGCGGACTGTACCAGGCGCTGGTGGACAACAAGGTTCTGGAGGACATGAGGAGGAGGGGGGTGGAATACCTGCACGTGTACTGTGTGGACAACATCCTGGTCAAGATGGCCGACCCCGTGTTCATCGGGTTCTGCGTGAGCAAAGGGGCCGACTGCGGCGCCAAGGTAGAGTGACCGAGTTGTGTTGAATACAGACAGAACCAGGCTCTGCTGCCCCCTGCTGGTCAGTCTTATAACTCTGCTATCTGTCAGGTGGTGGAGAAGGCGTACCCCACAGAGCCAGTGGGCGTGGTCTGCAGGGTGCAGGGCGTGTCCCAGGTGGTGGAATACAGTGAGATCCATCCAGACACGGCCGAGCTGCGAGGACCTGGAGGAGAGCTGGTCTACGGAGCAGGAAACATCTGCATCCACTTCTTCACCAGAGCGTTCCTGCAGGAGGTGGCAGAGTGAGAACCCTCATCGTTACTTCCACAGCTTCACGTCCACCACTGCAGCTGAAGTCTGCTCTTCATCACCATTATCTCAAGAGCCATGTCCCCAGAGGACAAACCCTGAGTATAACCAACCTTTGCTTGTTTGTCTTGCAGGAAATTTGAAAGTCAACTCAAACCACACGTCGCGATCAAGAAGGTTCCCTTCGTGGACTCGGAGGGGAATCAGGTCAAACCCACCAAACCCAACGGAATAAAGATGGAGAAGTTTGTTTTCGACGTGTTTCCCTTCTCCAGGTATGGTTGAATATTATCTTCAGCTATAAACCACTTCCTGTGTGTCATCACGTCGTTAACGGTTAAACATTCACTCTGTCTGAAGGAACTTCGTTGCCTTTGAGGTTTTAAGAGAAGAAGAGTTTTCTCCTCTGAAAAATGCCGACAGTGCATCGACCGACAACCCGACCACGGCCAGGAACTCTCTGCTGACTCAGCACTGCCGCTGGGCCGCGGCCGCCGGGGCGACGCTGCTGGACCAGCACGAGAAACCAGTTCCTCCTGGAGCCAGGTCACTGACTCACAATGCTCCTCATGACTTCACTGTGTCCTGCTCATCGAAGTCCATAGATCCATCAGATCTACTTTGTTTAAGTGATGTCGTAGGTCAGAGGTGGTTCTCTATCAGTTGGTAGAAAACGGGACTTATCATTGTAATCTAAAAGTGTGTGTGTGTGTCTGTGTGTGTGTGTGTGTGTGTGTGTGTGTGTGTGTTTCCTCTGTAGTGTATCACCGGCAGACGCTCCTCCAGCTCAGTGTGAGATTTCTCCGCTGGTATCTTATTTTGGAGAGGTGAGTTCAAACCAACACTTTATCAATCTGCCCCACATCACTCATAAACATCAGTCCACTGAATATTTCTGATTTCTTCAAGATCCACGAATCATTGTCTGAGAAATCTGTTAAAAATGTCAAACTAAAGGTTAAAGAAAGTGATAGAATCTGCAGCTCTGTCCAGATCCAGTTCTTTCTTCGTCCTTTCACCTGGAAACAAACAGGAGTGAAAACTTCATTTCTCAGTTGGAGGAAATAAAAACATTCTGAGTATTTGATAGAAAAATAACTTTATAGAAACGAGACAGAACTAGTTGTTACTTTATTTAACTGGTGAGTTTCTGTTCTTGACCCTAAGTGAACCTCTCGTCCTTTCAGGGCCTCGATCTGATGCTGAAAGGAAAGAAGCTGCGGACTCCTCTGATCCTGGATCTGATCAAGGCCAAAGACCTTCAGGCTCAGTGATGGAACCGAACAGACCATGAATTCATCTGTGAACTGGAAAATCAAATCTCCATCTCCCATAATTCTCACTTTTTTAAGAGCTACAAATAAATGTGATCATTTTAAATCTAAGAGGGGAATTTTAATAAAAATTTTTTTACTTCTAATAAAAAATATGTTCTAAAAAGCAAATGATTGATGTTTCATTTCGTTTCATTACATTTTTTTGATATATGTACATGTATCAAAACTATATGTATACACAACTATATGTTTACAAAGAAAAAGAAAGATAAATTATACCTAATACAAAATCGCTTTTCGGCGTGTCCCGGCCACCGTAGCCTGAGTTGTCATTTGACCGGTGCTGGCCAATCAGAGCAGAGAGAGAAGACAACAGAAAACAAGCGGACGGTTCGTGTCACAATAATCTGAGACTGAGTTTAATCTGAGTTTAATCTGAGTTTACACCAGTTTGTATGTTTATTGATCAGAAGCCGGACTTCCTGTCTCCAGATTGTTCTCCCTTCAGTCTCCGGTGCAGTCGCTGCGCTGGTCGCCGCTAGGGGGCGCGGCCGCAGGACGTCGGTCGCTCTGGATCAATGTTCTTATCGCTAGTTCGTCGCTAACTGTGCGTGTGAACGTGCACGGAAGTGTCATGTGAGGACCATGTTCAAAAACGTGTTCGGTTCCGGGTTCGTGGTGAGAACAGCTCACGTGATTCTGACCTGGGTCATCACGTTGATTCTCTTCCTGCACGACACAGGTGAGACACTACATGTATACTGTGTACATGTATACTGTGAATGTGTACATGTATATGTATACTATGTACATGTATATGTATACTGTGAATATGTACATGTATACTGTGAACAAGTATATGTATATAGTGTATATGTATGCTGAGTACATGTTTATATATACTGTGTACATGTATAATGTGTACATGTATACTGTGAATGTGTATATGTACATGTATACTGTGTACATGTATACTGTGAATGTGTATATGTATACTAGGTACATGTATACTGTGTACCTGTATATGTATACTGTGAATGTGTACATGTATACTGTGTACATGTATACTGTGAATGTGTATATGTACATGTATACTGTGTACAAGTATATGTATATAGTGTACATGTACACAGTGTACATGTACATGTATACTGTGTACATGTACATGTATAATGAGTACATGTATAATGTGTATATAATAATTGTATGAGATATTGATTAGAATCATGTGGAGGTTTCGGGCCGATGTCGATACTTTGGAGTTTAACACTTTAATCGTGATAATTATTGATATCGACATATATTAAACATTTCTGCCCTTCATCGAAATACTTACAAATATCATTGAGAAGATAAACATTCCTGCACATTCTTTACTGTAAAGTAAAAGCTTCCTGTGGAGCAGCTGGTGTCCAGGTGTTGGTCCATGTGAGTAATGAGACGTTGTCCCTGAGACAGAGCTGAGGAAGCAGGAGGAGACGGGGCAGCTGGTCCAGCCCGTCCTCTTCGTCCTGCTCGTCCTGGGCTCGGTGCTGCTCTACTTCGCCGTGTCCCTGATGGACCCGGGCTTCATCCTGTCGGACCACTCTGGTCTCCAGGTGAGGGCTGAGCCGGTGCTGGTGAAGACTCATCAGACCAGTGAGGATTGAACAGGAAACCAGTCGTTGCTTCTCTCACCAGTTTGTCTCTCGTGTGGTTTCAGTTCACACTGGGAGTGACCGAGGAGCAGCAGGACATGATCCCCCCCACCACCAAGTCCCTGAGGCAGCGCCGCTGTGGACACTGTCTGCTGCAGGTACGACTCCTGCCTTGCTCGGCGGCTGCCACTGGCTCCAGTTCTAACAGTTTATTTTTTTATCTCCACAAGAAGGTAAAAGTGTTGAAGTGGTTCTGGAACTTGGATTCAGACGTTTGGTGATAAAATCCACTCAAGGTTGTGGAGCTCCACATCTTGGTTCAGATGCTTCCAGTGAGGGAGGAAGAGGAGGTGATGAAGGCTGAGATGTGGTTGAAAGCTCTGGAGGCAGCAGCAGGATGTGGAGTGATGTCACTGGTCAGCGTCAGACTGAAACACGAGTGGTGTCGGACCAGTGGTGTAGGATGACTGGTTCTGAGTTACACAAGCACGTGACCTCCAGTGACCCCGTCACATGACCCAGCAGCAGGAGTGTGTGCTCAGCAGAACCTCTGTGAGACGTCTTCTAAACACATGACCTCTGTTTCAAGCAGCAGCCAATGAGATCGAAGCACTGCCAGACGTGTCAGCACTGTGTGCGGCGGTACGACCACCACTGCCCCTGGATCGAGAACTGTGTCGGGGAGAGGAACCACCGCTGGTTCGTGCTGTACCTGGCCGTGCAGCTGCTGGTGCTGCTGTGGGGGCTGCACATCGCCTGGTGAGTGCGTCTCCGTCCCCTTTGTCTCCGTCCTCTCACGTCTCCGTCCTCCGTCCTCTCACGTCTCCGTCCTCTCTCCGTCCCCTCACCTCTCCGTCCCCTCTCGTCTCCGTCCTCTCACGTCTCCGTCCTCCGTCCTCTCTCGTCTCCGTCCCCTCACGTCTCCGTCCTCTCACGTCTCCGTCCTCTCTCCGTCCCCTCACCTCTCCGTCCCCTTTGTCTCCGTCCCCTCACGTCTCCGTCCTCCGTCCTCTCTCCCCTCTCGTCTCCGTCCCCTCTCGTCTCCGTCCTCTCACGTCTCTGTCCCCTCTTGTCTCCGTCCTCCGTCCTCGCTCCGTCCCCTCACGTCTCCGTCCCCTCTCGTCTCCGTCCCCTCTCGTCTCTCCGTCCTCTCACCTCTCTCGTCTCCCTCCCCTCTCACCTCTCCGTCCCCTCACGTCTCCGTCCCCTCTCGTCTCCGTCCCCTCTCGTCTCTCCGTCCTCTCACCTCTCCGTCCCCTCACGTCTCCGTCCCCTCTCGTCTCCGTCCCCTCTCGTCTCCGTCCCCTCTCGTCTCCGTCCCCTCTCGTCTCTCCGTCCTCTCACCTCTCCGTCCTCTCTCGTCTCCCTCCCCTCTCACCTCTCCGTCCCCTCACGTCTCCGTCCCCTCTCGTCTCCGTCCCCTCTCGTCTCTCCGTCCTCTCACGTCTCCGTCCCCTCACGTCTCCGTCCCCTCACGTCTCCGTCCCCTCTCGTCTCTCCGTCCTCTCACCTCTCCGTCCTCTCTCGTCTCCGTCCCCTCTCGTCTCCGTCTCCTCTCACCTCTCCGTCCCCGTCCCCTCACCTCTCCGTCCTCTCACCTCTCTGTCCTCTCTCGTCTCCGTCCCCTCTCGTCTCCGTCCCCTCTCGTCTCCGTCCTCTCTCCGTCCCCTCTCGTCTCTGTCCCCTCACCTCTCCGTCCCCTCTCGTCTCCGTCCCCTCTCGTCTCCGTCCTCTCTCCGTCCCCTCTCGTCTCCGTCCCCTCACCTCTCCGTCCCCTCTTATCTCCGTCCCCTCACGTCTCCGTCCTCTCTCCGTCCCCTCTCCTCTCCGTCCCCTCACGTCTCCGTCCCCTCTCGTCCCCTCTCGGTCATCACGCCTCCACACATCGTCTGTCTCCTGCTTGTCCCCCCAGGACGGGGCTCAGCCACGCCCCCAGCTGGCAGCTGTGGCTGCGGACCAATGGCGTGCTGCTGGGCGTGGCCGTGCTGGAGGCGCTGCTGTCGCTCATCGTGCTGCTGCTGCTCGGCTCTCACCTCTACCTGGTGTCCCTCAACACCACCACCTGGGAGTTCATGTCCCGCCACCGCATCTCCTACCTCAAGCACTGCGGCGCCGACGAGAACCCGTTCGACCGCGGCAGCGCTCAGAACCTGTGGGGCTTCTTCTGCCTGTGGGGCAGCGTGGTGTGGGAGCAGGTCTACTTCAGGGAGGGCAGCGACCAGGTGTAGGACCAGACTGAGACGTGAGGACGTGAAGAACCAACTCAACTCTCCTTGTGATCAGTTGACCTTCTCTGTGGGCACCTGTGTTTTGTACCAGAACTCTGTAACATTCACTCGGCAGGTTCCTCGTCTCGGAGCTTTGTTTGTGTCTCCACATGATTCCACATCAGGAACATCTGGTCCTCTGATCTGTGAACAGATGTTTCCTCCGAGTGAGACGTCTGCTCCTCGTTAACGTCTCTGCAGACGACCAGCAGCCGTTTACAAGCTCTCAAACTTCTCAGTTCTTTACTGCCTCACGTCTCAGGTTCTGAGTGGTTCTTCACCTCGTCCCACTGAACCCGGGTTCCACTGAATCATTATGTGGATTGTTACAGTCACATGATAAATGACGAATGGACTGTTACACAACTCTGAAGTTTAGTCTTGATACAATATCTAGTAATTAACGTAAATAGTTTCTATGTTCACTAAATCTAGAGATTTATACAGATTTGTTACCGTTTGTTTTCCAGGTTCGTTCGGTTTCACATGAAGTGATTGAATCGTCTTATTTATTCTGTAGAGAAGATCAACAGAGTCTGTTCGGACTGAAGCTGTTTCCACACTGATACGTTCAGTCCTCGATGAAACACTGATCATCTTCAGCTTGAGGATTTCATCAGCGTTATGTTTTCAGAATCACGTTCCTCAGACTGTCCAGCTGCAGCTCCTCTCTTCAGCCTCTGTCTCAAACACTGGCTTCTAGCTCCTGTCTCTTTAAGACCCCCCCCCCCCCCTCCTGATAAAGACCAGCTCTGATTGGACAGTTGGATGTCGGCCTCCTCACAGATGAAAACTGGTCAGTCCTTTATTAACGCTTTAATATTGAAGTGTTTCCGGGGAGGTGCTTCCTGTACGAGCTTCATAACACCTGGCAGTTTTTAATTTCTAAAACTGAAACGTATTAGTGGAAGCAGCCAAAGTCTGAGACTCTTATTCTCTTTTTATTTAATGGTTGAAAAAACTGACTGTATCATAACTTGTGCTCAATGTGACCACGATGTCCAGAAGACTTTGACTTTCAAGCTATTTTATATTGTATTTATCATTTTGTAACTATTTGGAAGCAGAACACGTCTTTAGAGTTTTGTACGAGTGAAGTTTAGATGAAGTGAAACTGGAGCAGAGATTGTTTGTGCAATAGAAACCTGGTGAAAGAGCAATAAGTGTGAAGTCGACCTTCATGTACAGTAAGTGAGGAATTAACTTATCTTATTTATATGAATTCATTAGTGTTCCTCTGGATTATATGCAAAACTGTCATGCAATGTTTTTTACTACTTTGAAAATGACTGTAAACATAAATAAATAAATGTTTGATGAATTAAATTTATTCATTCAGTTTTGCTTCATGTAGTTTTACACTTTACAGTTTGACATCTTATTTTAAAAAGAAAAACACAGAGAAACATTTTAAAATAACAATCTCCCAGACTTATACATCCCAATAGAAAACAGCTGTTTAGTGAGACAGTAAACGCTGAGTCATGAATCAGAGCGCGTGACGACCACTGACTGTAAATAAAGATGGCCGACACGTCTTCCGTCCTCTGTCCAGACAAAGTATCTCAGATACGAACGCTGCCACCTGCTGGTGAGGATGTGCTTTGCAGTCAGAGTCTGTGCAGTAAGTCACATGAGTCGTGGTGTTGAGGTCCCGCCCACACACGCACTCAATCCTGATGGTCATGAAGTGTACTACAGCTGGACGGAGGAGGGCGCCCTCCGGTGGTCATCTCATGAACGAGAAGTCAAAGTCGATGAAGATGTCCTGCTGCTCGGCCGTGAGGACGCAGGGGGTGCGGGGGGGCGTGAGCTCCGGCTTCAGGCGCGTGAACTCCTCGTCGAAGTTACTGACGTCCTGCGGCGCCCGGATCACCGGCAGGAACGGCGGCTTCGCCCTCTTGGCCAGGAGAGCGTCCCAGTCCGTCCCCTGGGGACGGACGAGGGGTCAGATCAACACGTCTACAGACACGTCCCATCGTCATGAGGCTCAATATGAGGGAGGTTCTATATATCTGACTGGCTGATGATTATAATAAATAAACACGTAGAAAATCTCTTTAACTGACATTTCAACAGTTTTCATTTATCCTTTAATGTGCTCTGACTATTCAGACTGAACTGTAAATAAAGATGGACGACATGATATGGATATGGATAAGCTAGAGAGAGAGAGACTATGACAACAGCCTGGGACGTCCTGATTGACAGCTGAGACCGATTAAGATTCTGATTAAGAGACTTCGATAACGAGGCTCCACTGACACGAGTCTATGGATCAGAAAACTTTAAAACTTCATCTGACTCCAGTTTATAATCTTGAAGTAGAATCACTTTGGCTGTTCATATTTTCATATTCATATTTTGGGGAAATAAAAACCTGGAAGAATCGGTGTCTTTTGATTTCCGCAGCGTCCTCTTCTCCGCCTCCGAGTCTCTTCTCAGGATTCTTCTGCAGCAGCTGAAACAGAAACGATTGAGAACAGGACATGAGGACACGAGGACACGAGGACACGAGGACACGAGGACACGAGGACACGAGGCCTCGGGGGTTCGAACCCTGAGGTGGAATCAAACTGAGCTGAGTGTGACCGGAGACCGACCTTCTGGATGAGAGACACCGACTCTGGAGACAGGAAGCGAGGGAATCGAACGTCGTCGTTCACGATGCTGTCGAACACCTCCTCCTCATCGTCCCCGGGGAAGGGCGACTGACAGAACAGACAGAATCAGAGCTTCAGTTCCTCCTGTGGAGGTGACTGGTCATGTGACGTGTTTCCAGTTGTGTAGTGTGGATCTCACTGACCTCCCCCACCAGCATCTCGTAGATGAGAACCCCCAGCCCCCACCAGTCCACACTGCGAGTGTAGTTGTTGTCAGTCAGGACCTCTGGAGCCAGAAACTCCGGCGTGCCGCAGAAAGTGGAGGTTCGATCCCCGTGTCCCATCCCTGCACATGGAGGAGAAAACGTTTGCATCGCACAGAAGACGCTTTTCCAATTTACATTACATCACAAACATGTCTTTACCTTCTTTGCACAAACCAAAGTCTGCTATCCGGACGAATCCGTCAGCGTCCATCAGCAGGTTGTCCAGCTTCAGATCCCTGAGACACAAAGAAGACGCGTGAGGATCCTGATGAGACACCAGCTCAGACTCACTGTCCTGAACACGCACCTGTACACAATGTGCCTCTGGTGGAGGAACTCCAGACCGAGCAGCACACACGACGAGTAGAACCTAAACACAACAGATCAGTCAAACTGGTCTTTTACACAATGTGAATTTATGTTTATTTACTAAAGTCTAAAATCTGTACAGAGGTAAATTGGCCTGAGTTGAGGGAGAGTGTTCTCACCGGGCTTGTTTCTCCGTGAAGATGCTGGTGTGAATGTGCGTCATGAGGTCTCCTCCAGAGGAGTAGGCCATCACGAAGCACACGTGGTCCTCGGTCTGGAAGCAGCCGTACAGGTTCACGAGGAACGGATGCTGAGACGTGTTGATGACCTCGAAGATCCTCTTCTCACACATGAGGCTGAAACAAACACACACAGCTGGTTCCTGAACGCTGGCTTCAAACCTCTGATGAAGAACAAGCAGCGAAGTGGAGATCTCCTCACCTGTCGACTTCGTCCCGGGTCACGATGTCTCCCTTCTTCAGGGCTTTGATGGCGTACAGCTTCCCTGACTTCTTATACTCGGCCATCAGCACCTTGGATCAGGAGAAATGTTTCAACCACTGAGTTTAACAACATGTTAACAACATGTTAACAACATGTTAACAACATGTTAAACTCAGTGTTGTGCTCTGAACCCTCATTTCTCAGAGGGCGGAGGTTTACCTTTCCAAAGTGACCTCGTCCCAGGACGGAAATACAGTTGAAGTCGTCCATCTGCAGCGCTTCATCCGTCCTGCAGGAGAAGACAAGAGGCTCAGAGGTCAGGAGACACAGAGACACGGAGACACAGAGACAAAGAGACTGAGACACAGACACAGAGACACAGAGACACAGAGACACGGAGACACGGAGACACAATGAGACACAGAGACACAGAGACAGAGACACAGAGACACAGAGACACAGAGACACAGAGACACAATGAGACACAGAGACACAATGAGACACAGAGACACAATGAGACACAGAGGCACGGACACAGCCCCGTGGTTTAAAAGTCAAGACATATTTTCATATAATTTATCAAAGAAAACCCTGAAAACAATCCCAGACCAAGTGCAGAGAGCGTCTTACTGAGCAGGACAGTGGACGGACGGTTGTCTGTTCGGCTTCGGACTCTTGTTTTCACGTGGAGACTGTTTTTAACCAGACAAACAGAAGTAAAGAGACACATCCACAGACGAATGTTATTATTATTAGACATCACTCATGATAAACATTGGTTCCCATCAGGTCCTCGTGGAGCTGCTCTCACTCACCAGCAGAGAGTCTTTGATGATCCTTCTGGAGCGATGAGGAGAACGTCCAGGTTGATCATCAAAGAAGTTTAGATTCACGACAGCAGCTTCTCTGAGGAAAACAAACACAGGTCTGTCAATCAAACTGTCAGTTCTTCATCTCCTGAATAACTTTCTTCATTATGAGACCCGTGTGTCTTCTCTGTGAGCTCAGGTCAGTGATCACGTTGCTCTGCAGTCGAGTCACTTCCTCTCTCACCTCAGAGGAGCATGGAGTCAGAGATCTAACTTCATAGACGTGACAAAGAGAAGGAGTCTTACTGCGCCTGAGGAGCGGCGGAGGACGAGTGGCCGGAGGGAGGTCCCGCTAGCGGAGGACTCATGGAGTCCAGGGAGCTGCAGGGAGGCAGGATGCTCATCATCAGACGGCCCCAGGTGGCGAAGTTCATGTTCATCTGAGCGGCTCGCAGGAAGTCCTTCCCTGTGGACGCACACGACAGGATGAGCAGGTTGTGAAGTCTGGTGCAGATTCAAATCAAAATCCAGATCTAGTGAATTTAAATGTGCTCTCATTGATTTTACAGTTTTATTCAGCCGCTTCAAACCTGCAGCTTCCATCGACGCTCAGATCATGTAAGTTTATATGAATCTTCATTAGTGTAAATGAACACGATGGATTTGTTAGTGGAGGTTTGAGCTCTAATGAGACTTATTCATGATCACACGTTTATCACGTATTTTAAATCAATTAATTGATGAACCAACACTGAGATAATCCTCTTGTTTGTGTTGGAGTGAAATCTGAACTCTGTGTGCTTCATGATATTTAGATCAAGAGATCCACTGAGTATCTAACTGAACTTATGAAACTCAATATGAATAAATGTTACCTTTTTCTTTTGGGAAGATTCTCCTCTGCCTCTGGAGCTTGGAGCGCCGCTCGATGACGGGGTTGATAAATGTCACCTGGAAACAAACAAAGTTTGAATATTTGATTTTCTTTGCCTGATGATTAGAAGATAGTTTGATTCTAACAGTCATGCAGTCGTCAGAGGAGGAGAGTGAGGACCTCGATGAAGAGGAGGCCCTGAGGCTCCAGCTGCAGACACATGCCGTGTCGCTGGTTATCCAGGAAATCCTCCAACCGCAGGAACTTCACTCCGCTCAGCGCACGCCAGTCTCTCCAGTACACGGAGATCTCCAGCTCCCTGGACTGGAACCACAGAACAAACAGACAGACAGATTCCAATGAGGCGATGTCCGGGACCTGGGAGGGTTTAATAACCAGTCAGTAACTAAAGGGGCACTGTGGAGGATTTAGTGACATCTAGAGGTGACGCAGCATATTGCAACCACCTGAATCCCCTTCACCTCTCGATCACGGAGGAGAAACTACTGTGGCGATGGCGGTGACACTCGTCTCAGTGAACCTGTGAGAACGAGCGTCAGAGCGTCGAGGTGAAAACCAGAAGCTGCAGCCGAGACGCCGTTATGGTTCAAACCAGATTAGAGCCGACGGGAGGATTAGTGACGGGATTACAGGAGAAGGTCGAGACCATCACAGACTCACACGGAGCAGCAGTCAGGGCATCGAACAGATGTTCAACATTAGAGGAGACTGATGTCAAACGTTATGAAGTCGAGGGTCGGCAGAAAACTGACTGCAGCGAACAATCAGCTCTTCATCGATTGATCTGATTAACTTCTCCTGGAAGCGATTAGTTGTGTAATTCAGAAAATGTGAGATAATTGTATTGATCCCTCAAATGTCTTGTTTCTCTTATCGGTCATGAGAGGAGCAAAGAAAATGTTCACATGTTTGAAACTGAAACCAGAGATATTTGCCCTTTTATCATAAAAAAAGAATGAATCACTTGAAATGACATAAGTGTGTTTATTGATCAATTAAGAATGAACTGCTGCCGTGCTACAAGAGACCGAACTGCACTGACTCAGACCTGAAGAGAAAAGTGAGTGAAAATGAAATCTGCGTGAGAGGATGTAAAAATAACCTTGTGGCTCAGATGTTATTTAATTTGCTTAGTGAAGTGAAAGTTTCTGACCCTTTCCAGTTCAATGCTGAAGCTCTGGCCCCAGGCCTCTTTACCCAGCTGTCTCCAGTGAGTGTGTCCCACGATCCGGTTGTCCACCTTCAACACGGCGCTGATCTCCGCTGAGACACAGAGACGCAACACGGTTAATAACACAGGCTGAGGGGGGGTTTCAAATGAGTCAGACATAATGTCAGCTGCTGTTAATACACAGCGAGATGTGAATTCAGTCGTAATAATACATGGAAAATAAATGTGGATGAAATGACAGCCTGAAGAATTCTGATCGCCCCCTGGTGGCTGGCTGCAGTAAAGGTCCTAGTCTCCTACATGTTAGCAGATGGGACACTCAACCCCCAAAACACAAGTACCATTAAAACACTCCTGAGTTAAAGGCATTTTTCCAAAGATAGTTTATGCCCTACACTGACCAGCCACCAGGGGGCGATCCAGATGTTGTGGAATAACGTGTGAAGAGCTGTCCTGACATCCATCTTTATCTGATGGGTATTTAAAGATGGATGAGATGACAGTTGACAGAAGCAACGTGTGAACTCACAGGACGGTTCTTCGGCCTGGGTCTTCTTTCCATTGGCACTGCGTCCTGATAGGCCGGCTCTCACCTTCAGAGACTTCCCGTCAGAGACACTTCCGGAGGCGGACGGGATGCTGGTCACGCGGCTGCGACCTGGAACCGCCTCCAGCAGGTCCTGGCAGCCCATCAGGCAAACCTCCAACCGCCCTGAAGGTCAGATGTTGTAGAAATGACAAGAGGAGGTCAGAGAAACCAAGGAAATGAAATGAAAACAGTAGATTTGAATCTGAGCAGGAACCTGTTAGACTGGTGGGTTTGAAGAAGGAGGACGAGGACAGGGCGCTGGACACTTTCTTCGGCGTGCCGTAGGACAGAGATGTTCCAGACGCCAGCTCCTCTCTGATGGCCGTGTGTTTGGGATGATCCTGAGGCAGCTCGCTCAAACGTCTCTCCAGGGACAGACGCAGCAAATCCACCTTCTGAGAGGACTCCTGCATTCGTGCCTGAGCCTGAGGGACACACACACACAACAACTGCTGGGAGACGCACAACACTGGACATGTTCTGGAGTTTGTGTTTCCCACAGAAGAAGCCGCAGGAGACAGTCCGGGGCCGACTCCTTCACCTGAACCTTCCACATCTTACTCACCTCGGCCACGATCCTCCGGTCCTGGATCTTTCTCCCGCTCAGCTGCCTCACCACGTTCTTGGCACCTTCTGCGACGGCCGACTCGATCTTCATGTGGTGCATGAGCTCCGCCACACGCAGCTCCACGGGGCTGACCAGCTCCACAGCAGAGAAGCCTCCTGAGATATAACAGATTCATACCAGCAATAAAATGAATGAAACTCTTTTGTCTTGTATTCAAAATGCATCAAAACACAAAGTATGATTGAATCAACACTGTGTCTAAAGTTTCCTCCTTCTCTCCCTGAGCGTCTGTGACTCTGCTGAGTGGGTTCCATCTCCTGAGAGAACAACTGACTGAGAGTCACAGACACAACCAGCTGAAGAGTGAAGCTGAACTGAGATCAGTTCATAACACTCTGAAGTTATTAAACCAGAGTTTATCTCCAACATTCACAAGGAAACTGTGAAACATGAAGGATTCCGAACAGTTTGGTGGATTTGTTCCAGCTGCAGCTCTTCAGGCTCAGGAAGCAGAGGATCATGGGTAATATCCAGTGGGAGGACACAGTCAGAGTCAACACATCGTGAGACTTTGTGTTTTTTTTACCATGGGTTCCATCTCGCTCGTCGTCTCTGGCCTGACTGACTTTAACGATCTGCATCCGCAGCAGCTCGATCTTGGTGCGACTGTCCTGTAACATCTGCTGAGCCGTCGACAGCATCTTCCTGTCCTGCAAAACAAAACCAACCTGCTGCATGACAACTGACTCCTAAAACCACTGACACGCAAAATACCAAAGAAACATGACAATAAAAACGTGCTCCTCATCTACGACTGGAGCACAGACAGACGTTAGAATCTCTAGTTACTTTCTAATGAGCAGATCTCAAGGTATATATCACACAAAGGCCGTAAATGATCTGATTTACATGAAGCATGAAATGAGACATGAGCAGAAGGTATTTAAAACAGAATGAAAGTGTGTTTGTCTGTGACAGCAGTTCACAGCATGAAGTCAGTGCTGCACAGAAACCACATGTGACCATGAGTGTGTGCAAGTGTGGGATAGGAAATACTTTTGTGTCATTGTATCATACAAAAATACAACAATGTCAAGGATGTTACGTCTGGTTGAAGGATTAAAAAAGTCGGAACATTCACAATCCAGAAAACACACAAAACAACCTTAAGAGCAGAAAGCTGTCGCCCTTCTGCAGCTGCCCTCCTGGAGCGTGTGTGTTTGTCTGTCTGTGTGTGTGTGTGTCTGTCTGTGTGTGTGTGTGGGTGTCTGTGTGTCTGTCTGTCTGTGTGTGTGTTTGTGTTTGTCTGTCTGTGTGTGTGTCTGTCTGTGTTTGTGTGTCTGTCTGTGTGTGTTTGTGTGTGTGTGTGTCTGTGTTTGTGTGTCATTCTGTGTGTGTGTGTGTGTGTGTGTGTTTGTGTGTGTGTGTGTGTGTCTGTCTGTGTGTGTGTGTCTGTCTGTCTGTCTGTGTTTGTGTGTGTGTCTGTGTGCGTGTGTGCGTGTCTGTCTGTGTTTGTGTGTCTGTCTGTGTGTGTTTGTGTGTGTGTGTGTCTGTGTTTGTGTGTCTTTCTGTGTGTGTGTGTGTGTGTGTGTGTGTGTGTTTGTGTGTGTGTGTGTGTCTGTCTGTGTTTGTGTGTGTGTCTGTCTGTGTTTGTGTGTGTGTGTGTCTGTCTGTTTGTGTGTTTGTGTACCTTCCCTGAGCTGGATCTGTACGTGTGGATCATGTTCTCCGCGCCCTGTTTGACTTTGGTCTCCATGGTCAGTTGTTTCTTCAGGGTTCTGACCCGACCGGCCACCGGAGACGTGACGTCCTGCCACTGACACGACTCTGCTGACTGAGCCTCTTCTTCTTCGAGGCTTCCTGTGTAAACAGTAGGAGTATTTATAATGAACACTTATATATAAACTCTATGTATAGTGCGTCCTGTTTCCTGACCTGTGGTGCTGTCTCTCTCGGTACCCATCGACCTGGCGTTCAGCTCCTGCAGCTCCCAGTGCAGCTGGTCCAGCTTGCGGCTCGAGGCCTTGAGCTGCCCCTCCACGTCGGCGGCGCTCTTGCGGTTGGTGACGGCGCGACGCAGCCGCTCAGCCGCCTCCTTGATCTTCAGCTCGCGCTGGATCTCCTGCCTGAGCAGCGTGCGAGCATCTTCCAGCCGCTGCTGGAACTGTGGGTCCAGGATATCCACCTCGTCCAGCCCCCGCAGGCTTCCGTTCTGAGAGACACACAACCGGGGTTCATACAGCTGCAGACACACAACTATAACATCATTTACACACGTATCATTTCTATAAAACCAGCTGCTGGTGCAGTTAAAACAAAGATGTGACAGTTGAACAAGCAACATATGATATTATGCCGCCCCCTTGTGGATGAGTTCAAAACTAAAGCAGCAACTTGATTATCAGCCTCAGTTGCTCAGACCATATTTTATATATATATATATATATATATAAATATATATATGAAAGTCTATGGTACACATCAGTTTTGTATGGTACAAAAGTACAACGAAATATATAGAACTTGACTCATCGATCAGTCTGAAAAATAAAAGTTTTCATATCACAAACATAAAGACAGCCACTGATAAATCTGTGTAAGACTCACATCAGCAGATGTCAGCTGATAAATCAGTGAGATCTGGGGATTTAAACTCTATGAAACAAAACTACTAGATATTCAAAGAGAGGATTTTATAATTCTATAAACGTGTGAGACCATGTTTACATCAGACCTGTGGGAAACTAAAACTTGAACTTTGTGTAGGAACAAACAACACAACAGGTTCTGTCAGTTTGTGTATGAAGAACACAATCGTGAGCTTCAGACAGAATTCAGGTTTTTGCTCATAGACATAATCCTCTGTAGACACACCTCCTGTCAATCAAAAACAAACCTGTCCCAGGAAGTAGAGGCTTCAAAGATACAAACTTTAACAGGTTACATTCAACACAATGATTAATAATGATAAATAAATAACACGATCACTGACTGACACTATGATAGATGATCGTTATTGTTGTGTTAGATTGAGATGAATAAAACATTGACTCGACTCCAGGACCAACAAACTGATTCACTTCCGTTTGTTCTGTGATTAAATCTCTGTTTTGTACAAGTTACACAAAGTTCAGCAGAGTTTCGGTTACATGCTCGCGTCACGGACACACAAACCGGAACTGAGCAGCAACCGGACAAACAGGAAAGTCCAGCGCGTGCATGTTATTTAACGCACCTGCACGTCAGGTGTTGGCCGGTGAGTGACGTCACCGGCTGGTAGAAACCTCTGCTTTCTAAAGAAGCTGCGTCACTGAACTCACCTGAAGAGATGGAGCGGACATGGTGGGGGTCGGGGGACATCTGGGGGGGGGGCGGCCCGCACACGGTCCTGTACACGGTCCTGTACAGGTGGGGCAGCAGGTGAAACAGGTCCGGGGGCACGGCACGGCACGGCACGGCTAGTTTAGTCTAGTTTAGTCTAGTCTAGTTTAGCTTAGCTTAGCCTAGCTTCTCCTCTCTAGCCTCAGCTGGTCTCTTGTGGTCTCACCTGAGCCGCAGGTGCGTGCGCGTCTCGCGCAGCAGAAACTCAACTGAGGTTTGAATCACCCCGACGCGACCGTGACGTCACCGGCCAGTCAGCGGCTTGATTGGACAGCGAGGGGTGATGACACCGAGGCTGCAGGAGCCAATCGGGTTGGGTTATTCACTGCACCTGTCGAGGTACCTGCAGCCGTAAATAGAGAATGAGTCTAAATATTTAAATCATTTCATCTGATCAAATACGAATGAGCCAAAGAATTTAAAACTATTTCTTCATCACAACTTTTCTACTTTGAGCTGAACACAACAGCTGTTTTATGTTGTTTTATTGTGTTATTGTTTGGTGGATGTTTGTCAGTACATGTATTTACTTTTGTGCCTTTTCTCAACAATGTCAAAGAGAGTGAGTCAAAACAATAAAATATGTAAAATCATCAATCTGGCAAATTGTAGACTCTATTTGAGTCACAAATCCCAACTTGTGTCATCGGGCTGAACAAAGTGTACAAGGTGTGACATCGTCTGCTCTTCACACTCCACCAGGGGGACGAGGAACTAACACAAAACTAACCTGAACATCGGAACACACGCAGAGGAATGTGTGAGTGAGGGTAAGAGCTGATCCACCTCAACTCTGTGTAAGCTGTACATGGATGTTTGACATGTACATGTGTTATTTACATATATGTGTTTTATACATAAATGTGCTATACACATAAATGTGTTATATTCATGTATTGCATATATTAATGTAATATATACATACTTGTGATATGTACATACATGTTATATAAATACTTATCGTATAACCAGACATCTAAGTCCAGGTCCAGAACACTGTAGTGTCGCCCTCCCGCCGCCTGGTGGCAGCAGGGCACAGTGACCGTGTTGACGGACCTGGTTCTCGGACAGAAACAAGCGGAGCTGTGCGGGTCCTACTGATCGTGCGTTCGGACTCACGCACTGTAGAAGGTGGAAGAAACTTTCCTCCCGCAGAGACGAGCTAAACTCCCCGGGACACGCAGCGGGTCCAGAGAGACGCGGTGAACTGAACCATGTCGACCTCATCGGCGAAAGTCAGCCGGAAGGAGAATTCAAACCACGACGGAGCGGACGAGACCTCCGGTAACGTAGAAGAATGGCGGTTATCCCCTCTACGCCATTTTCATTTGTTTACCGTCATGTTGTTGTTTCCTGCGTAGTTTACAGAAAACAACAAAGAACCTCGAATAAACACGAGGCTGCGTCTTCTCCACCTGTCTGACGCTGCTGCACACGTAGCATGCTAACACGAGCTGTAGCCAGCGTGAGAGGCTAGCAGCTAGCTTCCTGTGGCTAACAGCGGAGTGCGACGGGCCACTGTTTGCTTTGTGTTCGCGGCTGTTAGCTTCGCGTCCGCGCACATGTTTCACGGTTCGTGTTCGATTCTGCACCAACGAGCCGCAGTAGCACGGTCGCATCCCGCCGGCTCCCAGGCAGGAGGCCGGGTCGCGCTAACACACGCACGCGTGCGAGGAGCGCTTTGTGCGCGGGTCAGTCGGGGAGCTCCGTGTAAACACTGAGATCCGAGCAGCACGTGCGTGGAGCTGGAAGCTCACGAGCTTTGATCTGAGAACATGAGAAACATGCAGTTTCCTTCAAACAGGGCTCGGCTGCACACAGACACACACACAGACTGTAACACAAAGAAACACATACTGTAACACACACTTACACATCCCTACTGCCACAAGAAGCTCCAGCCTGCAGGAACACACACTGTAACACAAGGAAACACACACACTAGAGAACCGAGCTCCTGCTAAAACGTCAAGATATAAAAGATCATATTCAGTTTTGTAAAATAGTTATGGAGAATATTTAAATTATCAAGCCGTCCTACAACTGTAATAAATTGCAGCATTGAAATATGACTTCAGTTAGATTTCAGTAACCATGGCTACAGTAGTTAGCGGGAAGCCATGTTTGTTGCAGACAGCTGAGATGTGTCCTGAGGCTTTTATTTTGAAATCCTAATTCAAAGTTTTCTTCCTCTTTCAGAAAAAGAGCAGCAGGAAGCGATCGAACACATCGACGAGGTCCAGAACGAAATCGACAGGTGAGTTAGAATTGTTTTATTGGGTGTGGCAGTGTGTGTGTGTGTGTCTGTCTGTGTGGAGAGTTTTCTTATTGTGTTTTTTTTGCTCCCTGCAGACTGAACGAACAGGCGAGTGAAGAAATTTTAAAAGTAGAGCAGCAATTCAACAAATTACGCCAGCCATACTTCCAGAAGAGATCAGAACTCATAGCCAAGATACCCAACTTCTGGGTCACAACATTCGTCAACCACCCACAAGGTAAACGGTCGTTTAGTGTTATTTATTTGTCAGGTGTGTATTTATTGATCTGCTTTATGATTTGAAACGTGACCTGTAGTTTCAGCTCTTCTCGGCGAGGAGGACGAGGAAGCGCTTCACTACCTGTCGAGGGTGGAGGTCACCGAGTTCGAGGACATCAAGTCGGGATACAGAATAGATTTTGTGAGTTTGTCGTGTTCACTTTGTGTTTGTACATCCTGAGCGACCACACTCGTTCTGCTGCAGATGTGACACAGATGTGTTTTCCGTTGTCCTGCAGTATTTCGATGAGAACCCGTACTTCGAGAACAAAGCCCTCTCCAAAGAGTTTAACGTGAACGAGAGCGGAGACCCGGTCTCCAAGTCGACTGAGATCAAATGGAAAGCTGGAAAGGTTGGTTTGTGTTTTTCTTTTAAAAAGTACAGAGTCAGGAAACTGGAATCGAACCCTTTGACCTCTCCAGTAGAAATCCACCTCTAGTGTTATATTTTAATTTCTATTGTCCTTTCCTCAACACTTCATAACCTGAAGTCCTGACAACACGTTTTCTCCTCAGGACCTGACGAAGCGTGCCGGTCAGACGCCAAACAAAGCTGGAAAGAAGCGGCAGCACGAGGAGCCGGAGAGCTTCTTCACCTGGTTCACCGACCACTCGGACGCCGGCGCTGACGAGCTGGGAGAAGTGATCAAGGACGACATCTGGCCCAACCCGCTGCAGTACTACCTGGTAGGAGCAGCGCTCAGACCCACAACCCTGCTCAGGCTCAGAGGCTCCGAGGCAGCAGGCTGGGAGTTAACTGACCACACGATGATGAGCAGGATCAGATTTATAACTTGTGAATGTTCCCAAGGTCCCCGACATGGAGGACGAGGACGGTGACGGCGATGACGACGACGATGAAGAGGAGGGTCTGGAAGACATTGACGAGGGGGAGGAGGAGGAAGGTGAAGATGAGGATGAAGATGGTGATGGAGAAGATGGAGAGGTGAGAAGAGCTTATGTAACATCTCAGATCTTCTTGTCCTGTCGAGGTCGCTGTGACTAATTACTCTTCCTCTTAATTGCAGGACGATGGTGATGAAGATTAAACGTTAAACTCTTTCCCTCCGTCTGTGAAGGTCCTTCAACCCGTTGGAGCAAACGCTTTTGTTTTTTTGGGGGGGGGGGGGGTTTGTAGAAAAAACAACAACCGCAAAAAAAACAACAGCCTCTTTTTTTTCTTTGCTGTGTGTTGTCAGGCTGTCCGTCCTCTTCCTCTGCAGCCGCGACCTGTCCGTCATATAATCATGTCTGAAGGTCACACGGGGGGGGGGGGGGGGCTCTGTCATTGAGCTAGTTCCCACCCGGCGTTTACATCCATCCTGAAAGATCCGATCACACGTGTTCAGGTGTGAACCGACTCGACTGAGACATCAAAACAAACCACACTGGGAATGTGTTCACTCATGTTTCCACACTCACTGATTTCTACTGATTTATAAAAACGCACAAACACATTGACTGACACACTGCCGACTCAGACTTGGTAAAAACGTTAGCTGGTTTTAGCTAACACCAATCATGTACATGTTTATTTGCATATTGAGCAGGAAGTGACCTCAGATCACAAGTGGTCACAGGGACATTGAGGTGTGAGCAGACGACCTCTCGTGGACTCGTATCTCTCAGGATGACGTTAAACACCAGGTGTGAACGGGATCATTGTTTCTATTCATCACCCAAAGACATGTTAAAGAATAAAAAAAAATTGTAGCATTCTGCACGTCATACGTAGATTTAAAATACGTACAATAGCAATTTTTTGTGTAAGATAGGAAATGACAGTTTCTGTTAAAGTTGTGAGTTCAATTGAAATAAGCCACGGTGCAGTGATAACCCAATCATAGCATCCTAGCCACTTTTATATAAAAATGTATATTATAATATATCCAGTGGTGCGGACCGAGGCTTATTAGAAGTTGCATTTTCCTTTGTGACTTATTGTTCTAATGGAACTGATCGAACGCACCAGCTTGTTTCTTTCCAACTGTTGTAAATGTTTTTGGGGATGTTCATGTATGTTGGTCAGACGGTGATTATGCACAGTTTAACCGGGGGGGGGGGGGGGCAGCGCAGGTTCTGACACTGACTGGACTTCTGTTTAATACATTTTCATGATCTTGTTTTACAGGCAGCCACAACAAAGTTTGAAATGTACATTTTTTATAAAACAAACTAATTTGAGGTCTCGGCGTAACATTTTGAGACGGGAGAGAAAATGATTTCTGTGGAGTCTGCAGCGTTTCTCCTGTTCCACTGGAAACCTGTTCACGTTCTACTAAGTGTACCAGTTGCTTTGTTACAATAAATAAATGTGTACATGATGTTTGGAGCTTGTTTCTTCTCAGGGTGGTTCATGTGTGAAGTGTTCACACAGAGGGAAGCTTCACAAAGTCGTCCTTCATCCAGGTCCTTCAAATAAAAACAGTCAAATCAGACGCGTCTAAAAGTATGAGCTCAGTTCTGTTCAATATTTGTCTAGAAAGATTCAGATTAATAAAAGTTTAATTTCATCTCATTTCACACGACTGAAGCTTAAAGACTGATATAAAACCAATGTGTGATGACACTGACCTCATGAATAGAGAACTTCACAAGACAAAAGCTTTAAACACAGACGTCAAATTAGAACATTAAAGTGTTGCTAATAATTTCACTATATTAAATTAAAAACCTGTCATGTACTTCTCCCGCCAGCAGGAGGCAGTCCCTGACCGGAAGTACTGTGCGTATCCAAGGCAACGGAAGCTTTAGAGAAAATGGCTTCATGCGAAGTTTATCTTGAACAAGTTTAGTGAGATTCTCCAGTTTAACGTTAAATTCTCTAAGTTTACGTTAAGTTCTCTAGGTTAACGTTAGTTTCTGTTTATCTCTACGTGCTCGTGCACATCAGAGATGGAACGTGTCGGAACCGCGCTGCTTCAAACTCTGAAGAGTTGATGGAGGATTTTCTTTAATCATGTTTTCAGACGAAGCTTCGGACTCAGTGACGGTTCCGTCTGTTTGGAGGAAACAACACGAGAGTCAGCGAGACACGGTTTGTTTTGATCAACAGTTAAAGCTAGCTGCAGGGCTAAGCTAGCTACAAGGCTAAGCTAGCTACAGGGCTAATGTGTAAGCTACAAGGCTAAAGCTAGCTACAGGGCTGATGTGTTAGCTACAGGGCTAAAGCTAGCTACAGGGCTAATGTGTTAGCAAGCTGCTGTTTGGTAGGTAGCTGTTTGTATATATGTGTGTGTGTGTGGGGGGGGGGTCATTAAGGTTTGATGTTTGACAACAAAATATCAATAATTATAAATAAAAGAAAACATATACATTTAGGACGATGAATTAATCAAGTGATTAACTCATTTGCCTGAATTGAACATGGAGTCATTGAAATGAAGTGAACCTGTTGGATAGTGAAACATGTGACCACCCTGAACGTAGAGTCAGCTGTTTCTCAGGACCCGCCCTGGAACCAGTGTCACCCAGTTTCAGGTGGTGTCACGTGGTTCCAAGTGGTCACGGGTGGTGTCACGTGGTTCCGGGTGTGTTCAGGTGGTGTCACATGGTTTCAGGTGGTCACGGGTGGTGTCACGTGGTTCCGGGTGTGTTCAGGTGGTCACATGTGGTCACAGGTGTGTTCTCCTCTCAGAGAGGAAGTCAGACCTCAGCCGTGTCCAGGTGTGAGGCAGAGGTCCAGAGCGTGTCCAGGACCAGCAGCTCCACTCAGACAGAACCAGAGCCGCTCACCCAGCTGGACCCGGAGGCTGCAGACCCCCCCGGCCTCAGGGACTTCCTGCAGCGGGTCGAGGAGGAGGTGGTGGGAGAACTGGTCTCGAACGCCAGGAGTCACGCCTTCGACGGGTTCCAGGTGAACTGGGGCGACCACAGTCAGCTGGTAAGCAGCCCCGACCAATCAGGAGTCAGGGACCTGTCTCATAGGCAGATATAACTTAACACTGTTCTTCCATGGTTCAGGTTTCATGTCTTCATCTACTCCAGCATCCCGTGGCCCAGGAGAGAGGTCTCCATGTGACCTGTGTGTCCTGGAGCTGCACGGGCTCGGTGGTGGCCTGTGGATTCGGTCGGTAGGTCACAAACTTACATCTGATCTGAACTCAGTTTAAAGGAGACACGACATGTGTCTTTGCTCTGGTGTGTTGTCACCCCTCCTCATTTGCATATGACACACCTGCCTGACACGCCCCTTACAAAGCCAGGGCAGCAGGAGGTGCTGAACACTGGTTCCTCTTTGTGGGCAGGATGGAGGATGGAGGCTGGAGCACGGAGAGCTCGTACGTCTGCACCTGGAATCTGGATCGTCGAGGTCTGAACCCCAAACAGGCGGATCTGGTCCTCGATGTTCCCACTGCGGTCACAGCTCTGTGCTGTCACCCGGACCAGCCCGCCCTCCTGGCAGGTACACCAGCGCCCCCCCGCCTGCCCTCACATCACGAGCTCACAACTGATGTGTGCCTGTGTGTGTGTCTGTGTGTGTGTCTGTGTGCGTGCAGGCGGTCTGTACAGTGGAGAGGTGGTCGTGTGGGACACCAGTCGGACTCAGGACCCTGTTCTGGCTCTAACTGGGATGTCAGCAGAGAGTCACAGAGAGCCTGTTTATCAGGTAACTGGTTTTCTAATAAACTACAATCGGCCTCAGTCTCAGCTGTCAATCATTCCGTCCTAACACTTGAAACCATCTGACAAACAGAACAACTTTGTTTGGTTCATGTCCCATCTGCCGATATGGAGGAGGGCTTAATGACCTTTACTGCAGCCTGCCACCAGGGGGCGATTCGGCTTCACTTTTTGTGAGCTGTCATGTTGTCCATCTTTATATACAGAGTGTGTGTGTGTGTGTGTGTGTGTAGGTCTCCTGGGTGCCGCTGCAGAAGAGGGGGGAGTTTGGCGTCCTCAGTGCCAGCTCAGGAGGACGAGTGCTGCTGTGGACGTTGGACTCTGACCAGGGACGGTTTGTCCTGGACGCCGTCTTCGCCTTCGTCCGTCAGCAGGTTCCTCATGGAGTCAGCGTCAAGGTGAGAAACTGGAGCAGAGGAACTCTTCAAAATAAAAGCCCAGCTGCGATAACAAGGCTTCCTACAGAGCTAACAGATGAATGTGTTTTCATAATAAAATAAGTGTCTAGATTCCTCTGTGACCCTCAGACTCGGGGGGGCAGCAGCACTGTGGGCGTCACCTCCCTGGCTCTCTCCCCCTGGGACCCGGACACCTTCCTGGTCGGCTCGGAGGGCGGCCTCCTGCTCAGGTGCTCCTTCTCCTCCACGACGCCAGCCGCCGTCGCCTCCGAGGGGCAGAGCGTGGCCCCCAGGGCCCCGGCCGTCTTCTCCTTCCGGCCCTGCAGCGGCCCCGTCCACTCTATACACTGCTCCCCCTTCCACAGGTGACAGCGCCACAGACAGAACAGACACGGACGTGGTCAGTGGTTATTCTGCAGCTGGGTGGTGGTGACTTCCTGTGTCGTGTCCTCTGCAGGAACTTGTTTGTGAGCGCGGGGACAGACGGGCTGGCCCACGTCCACTCGCTGCTGCAGGTCGACCCCCTGCTGTCGCTCCGGGTCTCCGGCTCCTACGTGTTCCAGGTGCAGTGGTCTCCCACTAGACCACTGGTGCTCGCCGCAGCCACCGGACAAGGTGCAGCATCGAACCTGTGTGGTGGTCGTTACACTGATGTGTGTGTGATGTGGTGCAGCTGGAATTTGTTAACTGTCAGTAAAATTAAGACTTTTTAAAACCCTATGAATTAAATTAAGATGAAGGAATATCATAGTCTCAGTGTAAGTTACACTTCATCATAACTGAAGATGAAGTGAAGAAGATAAAAGCTCTGGAAACTAAATGGAGATAACTTCACATAATTAATTCAAACCTGAACATATTAAAGCATTAGAGACATTTAAGGGATTTGAGCTAAACTACTTCACGATGGATCTGTTCCCTTTGTCCAGATTCACTGGACCTGAATGAGCTCTTTGTTGACACGTGTCTGTCCTCCCACTGAGTTACTGGACGTCCCTCCTCCAATCAGACGGGTGAACCATGACGTGCTCTCACTCTGTTCTCAGGGAAGGTGCAGATCTTTGACCTGGGACGCAGATCCCTCCGAGCAGCAGCCACCATCGAGCAGGGGGGGGCCGGACACGCTGCTACCAGTTTGTCCTTCAACGCTCACAGCCCCCGCCTGCTGGCCGTGGGCAGCACCGACGGGTCGGTCGGCGTCTGGCAGCTCAGCGCCGCTCTGTCGGAGCAGCGCCCGAGGGAGAGCAGCCAGCTGGAGCAGATAGCCAATCAGGTGGCAGAATGACGTGTTTCACCTGTGGGGGAGTCGAGTGCTGAAGTGAAATAAAGAGCAGCAGTCGAGGTTTCCAGTTGTAACCAGTAGCGTTTATTAAAGCACACTGCAGCGGTCAGGTTGTTATGATTCTTACTATGAGTTCAATTCATTGAGAACTAAAACAATCACATTCAAAGAGACAGAGGGACTTTGCTCATGAGCAGCACAACGTTAGAGATAAATAGATACAGACGCTTGTTATCAGGGAGGAATCCTCGTGCCACAATCATGCAGTTTCAGCTGTGTGTTGGTGTTGAAGCGTGTGTGTGTGTGTTTGGGAAACGCTTCCCGATTGGTCACTGGCGGGGGGGGGGGGGGGTCAGTTGACGAAGAGCGAGCGGGTGAACTCCACGAAGTCGAAAGCTGACGGCAGCTCGCGGCCCTTGGTGTCGAGGTACGGCTTCATGTGTGAGAGGCAGTAGTCGGCCTGCTCCTTGCTCAGGTTCTAGAAGGAGAAGGAGAAGAGGAGGAGACAGTTAGAGCTGAGCTGGGACACTGGATCAGAGGAGGAGGAGGAGGAGGAGGTGAGCTCCACCCACCTGGTACAACTCCTCTTTAGTGACGTAGGGTCTGTTCTCGACGCTCAGAGCTCGGAACGCGCTCTCGATCTCCTCACTGGACTTCACGTTCTCTGTCTCACGGCTGATCATGAACGCCATGTACTCCTGCAACGACACGTTCCCGTCCCTGCACACAGACACACACAGACACACACAGAGACACACACACAGAGAGACACACACACAGAGAGACACACACACGTTAAGACAACAGATACTTTAGTGTGGAAAGGGTCCCAGCAGTAGTTTGTTACTGATACCAGTTTATCAGCCGATGTGTATTTAAATATTCGGGACAAACATTCAGACTTTGTGTGGAGTGTGTTTGTGATTTGCTGAAGTGGGTCGGACCTGTTGGGGTCCACGGTGTCGAGTATGGCCTCGAACTCGGGGTCCGGCTCTCCCTCCTCCACCATGGGCAGGTCGTAGCCCAGCGAGCGCAGACAGGACTTGAACTCCTGGTGGTTCAGACGCCCGGACTTCTCCTTGTCGAAGTGCCTGTGAAGAGACGTGAGAACATGAGGATTCAAACCCACAACCAGAAGCAGGACGACGGCGGGTCAGCTCCACGTACTTGAACATCATGCTGAACTCCTTCAGCGCCTCCTCCGTCACTCCGGTGGTGTTTCTGAAAGACAGAGGGACGGACATGAGCTCCATGTGAACGTGTGACCCAGACGATCAGTGGCCGTGGTGCTGGTCTGTACCTGGCCTGTATCTGCTGCTCCAGGTTGTGTTGCATCCTCATTCCCAGTTGGTCCAGTTGGTCCCACTGCTGAGCCAGACCCACTGTGCTGTGCTCCGTGTACTTGTTGTCCAGGATCAGCGCTTCCTCCATCGCTGCCCCCAGATCCTCGATCTTCTTCAGCTGGCTGCGCATCGCCCGGATCTCCTGATGTTTGCGCTGCACGAACATCAAGAAAAAGCTTCACTTCCTGTTTCAGGCCGACGTCAGAGCAGCGTCACGTGATCACTGGTTTTACCTTAGTGGCCTCCAGCTGCGACTCCAGCGTTCCAGACTCCTCCACCATACACGACCTGAAGCACAAAGGGACGTGAGAGGAGGAGCAGCACATCTGGAGAACCACTGTTCTCTCTCCTCATGGCCTCCACACACACAAGCACTGAAACTCTTTATTGTGATTTAGAGTCAAAGTGAAGTTAGAAAACTTTTCCTGCGTCCGTCCTGGTTTCATAAATATCAAGTTAATATTTCCTCAGCTCAGTGAAGCCAACACTACTTTTCATTGTTGTGAATAAACGTGTGTTTATGGAGCCACTGGTGAACTCCTCCTTCACTTTTACACTTAAATTATTCTATGTTTTTTATTAAATAAAAGTGGATTTGTTTTATTAATGTTCACGTGTTGTGAATTTGTTGTCGTCGTTTAGATAAACAACAATCTTCAGACCGGACCTTTCAGAATAAAAGCTCTGATCAAGCTCAAAATAGAGTATTGCAGCAAAAAAAAAGTTTGAATATATTTTTGTCTTTGTAGGATAAAGTGCAAAAGAGGAAGAGACTGAATGTTGTTGCAGCGATGGAGACGAGCTCCTGATGAAACTGAGTCGTGGCCTCCAGACACTGCCAGGGAAACGCTGAGGGACTGACTGAACTTGTTGTTGTTGTGATATATTTACATCACAACTGGAAATAAACAGATGTAGAGTAACCGAGCGCTGATAGAGCTGCTGCTCCTGTGGGTCATTAGTACGTGATGAACAGGAACATGTTACACAACAAGAACACGTGCAGAACAATAAACTGCATCTCTCTAAAAGCTGCTTTAAAGCACACGTGTGATTTGGGGCCTGTCACATCTACTCTCCCTCAGCCCCCCCCCTCACTAGAGAGGGAGGGACCCTCAGAGCCACAGGGGGCAGAGCTAGAAAATCTGACCCGAGGAGATGGGACAACACTCGCTACATCATCAGGGGCCAGCTGGTGGTGCTAAGGGTGAACTGGGACAGGCCCTCGGTGCTGGAGGAGAAACCAGTGAGGTCACGTTGTGTGTTAGTACCGAACACACTGAACTCAACACTGTGTTTAGACGGAGGTGCAGGAGGTCGCACACAGTGTGGATCAGGGAAAGTAAACAGAGCAAAGCTTGAACCTTCCAGAAAGATCATCAGCAACCTGGTACTGATAGACACAGATAACCCGTCGGTACGCTATGCTATCAGAGAGAGGGCGGGGGGGGGGGGGGGGGGGGGGGGGGGGGCAGAGAGGAGAACAGGTATCACACAGGAGGAACATGTGGTTTTCAAATGGTCCCAAGTTCCATCATTTAACAACTTCCACTCAGACATGAAGAAAGAGAAGTGGTATTCACCCGTCCAGCAGATACGTCCTGTTGAGCAGCGAGAGCAGGGCGGGGGGAGCAGAGAGAGAAAGTACACATCATCAACAAGAGGAGGCAACAACAACAACAACAACCTGAACTGGAGCGGCTGTATAACACACACACTCAAGCTCAATCAGTGGAACACACACAACTTCTCCTGTACCTGGTCTCCTGCAGCCACTGGTGGAAGGCGTTGGCGTGCTGAGCAAACTCCTGACGCAACTTGTCGTTCTCCTCCTGTCGCCTCTGCTCCTTCTGCAGCTCCAGCTCTCGCTCCTACGCTCAGAGGAAAGTGGATTCATCACTGACATGAATCAAACGAGTCTCATGGAACTCGTCTGTAGCAGAGTTTGGTTTAAAGACATGTTCAGAGATGAGACCTTGATGATCTTCTGCAGGTTCCTCCACGTCTCCTCCAGAGCCTCCATGGTGAACCAGGTGTAGGGGTTGGACACCACCTGGTAGCTCTTGATCTGCTGGTCCAGCTCCGCCAGCTGGTTGAAGTCGGCCTGAGCCGAGCTCAGCGAGGAGCGGAACGCCTCGTGGGCCTCGCGCAGCGCCCGGATCTCCTCCAGGGAGTTGCACCGCACCGGGTCGGTCAGGTCCTCCTCTGCGTTCTCGAACCAGCTGTTGAAGGCCGACGCCTTCTTGGCGAATGTGAGGAACAAGTCTTCAACCTGTGGAGGGAAGAAACACAAGAGGTTTTTATACGATGCTTCACTTCAGCTTATTGTTCAGATTCATAACAGATCCTCTCAGAGCATCAGTCCTCAGCTTGTCCTCTGTACCTTTCTGAAATGTTCCTGAGCTTCTAGAAGCTTCTTCTTGCGAGAGGCCGAGTTGGACAGCAGCTGGTTCCAGCGCTTCATCAAGGCGGCATGACGAGCTTCGATGGCTTTTGATTGGACGTGCTGGGCGGCCAGCAGCTGGTCCATCAGAGCTGTGATGTTGGTGATGCCCTCCTGCTGGAAGGCCTGCAGGCCGGCGTCGAAGGTCTCCTGCAGACAGACGCCCACAAACAGACTCGGTCAGAGGACGGACGGGGACGAAGGGTGGAAAGGGTTTGAGACGAGGGACGGACCTGCTTGGTGAGCAGGGTCTGCACCGAGGACAGGTCTCTGCCGTAGTCGTCTGTCTTCAAGCTGTTTTCTTTCTCACCTGAAACACAAACAGCTTCAGATAAGAACACAAACCTCTGACTCGTCTGAGCAGAGTCACACTTCATCCTCAGCCCCTGGTGGCCGGCGGCGGTATAAGATCTAAACAGAGGACATGATCTGTACCGATCCAGGACTCGACCACGTCGGCCTTCCAGTTGAACTGCAGGAAGGCAGAGTTCTCATCCAGCTTGGCCTTCCTCTGAGCCGCCGCCCTCTCCAGCTCCGACACTTTCCCTCTCAGAGCCGACATCTTGGCACTGATGCTGTCCACGTGATGGTTGTTCTGTTGGAAGCAGACACACACATGAACACACTGCTGCTGTAGTCACACTGCAGGATTCAGGAAGTGGATGTGTCAGAACCTTGTTGATCAGCTCCTCCCCGTTGGAGCACACGTCGTTGACTCTGTCCCTGTGGACGGTGAAGTCCGTCTCAAAGGCTTCGTGCTTCTTCAGCAGACCCTGGTGAGCACAACACGCGTTAGCTTTCCTCACACACTGGTTTCATGTGATGGACCTGAGAGGCTTCTCTCCAGCACTGACACGCACCTGCACAGCGGCCAGCGTGTCTCCGTAGTCCTCGCTCCCGACCAGATTCAACTTCTCATTGATCCAAGCTTCCTCCTCTTCCACATTCGCCACAAACTGCTGGTACTCCAGAGACTCCTCCAGCCTCTGTCCCCTGGGGAGGCATCACACATACACAGCTGTTGGTGCTACTGCAGGGGTGTGTGTGTGTGTGTGTCTGTGTCTGTGTGTGTCTGTGTGTGTGTGTGTGTGTGTCTCAGCAGGGCGGCAGTACCTCGCTCCAGACAAGTCTTTGAGTTCCTTCCAGTGGTCGACAAACTGGGCGAGTCTCTGCTGGATCTCATCCTGACCGATGGTGTTGTCATCAGACAGCTTCTTCCCAGTGTCCAGCACCGACTGTTCTCACACACACACACACACAAACACACACACAATCCAGAAAGTGAATAATCCAGCTTCACAGGATCATGAATGAGGAGAACCAGAGGAGCAGGTCTGGTACCTGGATGGCCGGCTCGTGGGCTCCCAGCTCGGCCTCCAGCCTCTTGTGCTTCTTCCTCAGGTTCTGCACACCTGTCAGATCACGTCCGTAGTCCTCCGAGCTCACGAGCAGCTTCTTCTCTCTGTGTGCGTTCAGGATTAGAATGGGTCATAAACAAACTGAGGAACATGCAGGCTGATGTTCCTCTGGAGAACATGACCTGAAGGGAAACGCTTCTTACTTGATCCACGACTCTTCATCGTCCAGGTCCCTGAAGAACTGGTGCAGGCGGTGCGACTCGTTGAGTTTCGCCCGGCGCCCGGCGGCCATGCTCTTGATCTTGGCGAAGCGGCCGTTGACGGCATCGCGCTTCTCCTTCACCAGCGTGGTGTCGAAGGCGCTGCTGCCCATCAGGCTGTCGGCCTGGCCGTTCAGGTCCTTCAGACGATCCTGGGGGAGCAGAGGAAGTCAGAGTTTGTGTGACGAGTCTGAAGTTGTGAAATAAGGTCAGTTGTGTCTCCTGAGGTGGAGCTGACCCACATGCAGAGAGATGAGCTCGTTACCTCGTGGGCAGAGATGTCAGCCTCCAGCAGCTGGTGCTTCTTCAGCAGGTTGTTGACTGAGGCCAGATCTTTACCATAATCCTCAGATGCCAGAAGAGCTTCGACCTGAAGGACAAGGACACGTATCAGCCTCACACACGTCACAGAGCGAGAGGCTCAGCTCAGCTTCCACCGTGTCCGCTCACCTCAGAGAGCCAGAAGTCAAAGTCCTTGATGCCGGTGTTGAAGTTCTGCTGCTTGTTGGCCTCTTTGAGTTTCTGGCTCTTCTCTGCTGATTTGTTGACGAGGAACTGCCACTGTTCGTCCAGAGCGCTGAGTCGTGCCTGAGGAAACACACGAGTCACGTTCTGTACCTCCTGTGAATCTCACAGTAGTGGACATTAGAGAACCTTCAGTGTGACTCTACCTTCACAGCGTCCTCGCTGCCGGCGCAGGCTCCTCTCTGGATCAACGTGTTTCCTGTGTCGATGACGCCTCGGATCCGGTCTGCGTTGGCGTGCAGCTCGGCCTCGAAGGCCTGATGCTTCTGATGCTTACTCTGACGGAGGAGGGAGGGAACATGGACGCAGTGTGAGAACACGAGAGGGAACATTAACCAGAACACACACGTTTTAAAAACACCTCCAGTTTGACAGTTAGATTAAGATTTAAGCAGTTTATCGTACGAGTTGTTTAAGTTTTAGAATGAAGAGGTGGACGAAGCGTCAGAAGAAAAGAACTTCAACTGCAGAAACTTTTAAATAAACTGAGAAGATGGAGGTGTCATCAAACCGTGGTCAGATATCATCGCTCATGTTTCATACTTACATTCAGCACCAGAGATGAAGCTACTGGTTTTTAAACAGGTTGACCAAATTTAATCACAGAGTTTAAACTGTGTAAAAAGAACTTGACGGTGAAACAAAAACAAAAACAGAGAAAGTAGAACAGAGCACGTGTCGGACATGGATTCAAACAAACAGGACAAACAGGTGAAGGAGCAGCTGAAACCTACAGGAGCACGAGTCTCTTCAAAGTGGCTTCAGGTTTGTGTCTTCGGTTCATTTCACTGTTTCCTGACTCAAGTTTCAGAATTCAACAACAGATCAGATTTCCTTTCACAACTTAGAATTTGGGACCTGAGTCGTTTCATCTGTTTTTCTTCAGAGTTTCTGTCCAAGATCAAATTTAATCAATTTAATCACACGTGAAGCCAATTTATAGAAAACTCTTCTCCTCAAGAGCTGAAAACAAAAATGGAAGCCAAACTATGACATTTGATGATAAAGACAAACCTGGAATAAAATATAATTAACAGAAGAATTAAAACATCACAATGAACAACCAAGTGGAAAAGAAGCCGGCGCTGGACGGTGCTGATGAGGGACGGACTGAGGATGGACAGGATGTTCTATGTGGTGTCTACACACGCAGCACAGACACAGACACACACACACGGAGTCACCTGCTCAGGTGTTAGTCAGCGACACACTACACACACTTACCAGCAGCTTGGACAGCTATGAAGAAATAAAGACAGTGGGAGAAAAGTTCAGTCTCACTTCAGACAGGACAGACGGGGGGGTCAACAGTTCACGAGACTTCAATAAAACAGACTCATCACAGTTTGATGCTGCTCAGGTCACATGACTCCGAGGCTCTTTATCACCTGACCAACAAGCTGAGGGATTCTTTTCCTTCTTAACGTTTCTCTGACTAAGGAACAGGTGGTTTCTCTGCACTAGCTCACTGACAGCAGGTCTGGACAGATGTCTGTGGTGCAGGGTCAGGTGGTTACCTGGATGTTCGTTGGGTCCTTGTAGGACTCGTCCGTCGCAGTCTGCAGCTTCTCACTGATCCAAGCTTCTATCTCGTCCACATCTCGGCTGAACTGCTGCAGAGTCTGAGACTCGCCCAGCTTCGACCGCTTCTCGATCATCTGGGCCTTCAGCCGGCGCCACCTGGAGAACATCCGGACCAGGATCAGTATCCAACAGGGAGAAGAACCTCGTGTCTGTGAGTTTTACATGTGGGTTTCCCAAAGGCTCCATATTAAGCTGTAGTAGTTCACGTACTTGCTGTGTACTACGTGTGTTACTGGAGTATTCCACTACACAGACAGTATAGAAATTCTGGTTTAGAGTTCTGTAGATAAAACATGTCGACACCGGAGGAGGTCGGTCGCTGCAGAAGAAGCTGACCCAGCATCAGACTGTGTCTCGTGTTAGAAAGCTTCTCACCTGTCCAGGACTTCGTTGCGGCGGTTGAAGATCTCAGGTTTGGCGTAATGATCCGCTCCGACCAGCTGGTCCGCGAAGGACTGCAGGGCGGCGATCTTCTCCTCCTGTACAACATGGAACCATCTGATCAGAACACAGCACACGGATCAGCTGGACTTCAGGCGGCGGTGGAACAGGTACCGACCTGCACGTTGATGGCCTTGTCGAAGTCTTCGTGTTTCTTGATGAGCGCTTCCACGCTGTCCAGGGAGTCGCCCTTGTCGTCGCTGGCGAGGAACGCCTCCCGAGCTGCCATCCAGTTCTCAGCCTGTTCACAGTCTCTGTTGAAGAGCTGGAGAGGGACAGAGGCCGAGGTCAGAGACGACTCAGAGACGTCACCGCCGGCAGCTTGTGGCACAGAACTTTACCTGAAGCTCGAGGCATTGGTCCAGCATCATGCGCCGCTGCACCCAGGCCTTCTCCAGGTCGGCCCGCTCGCGGTCTAAAGCCTCCAGCTTCTGCTGGATCTCAGGACTGGCGTAGTGGCCTCGCGCCAGCAGCTGCTGGCCGAACTGCTCGAAGGCCTGGAAGGTCCCAGCACGAGCATCGATCTCCGTGCGGTGCTCCTGGAGAGAGGAACAAAGAACTCGTGAGCTTTGTGTTGATGTGGTGTTGAGATCACTGTTAGTAAGCAAAGTAACATAATGAAGGATATATAATTAATGACAGAGTGACATCATGTGTAATATCACGTCGTTCTCAAACTCTCTCGTGGAACGAGGATGTGAACACGACTCTTCTCCTGTCGGGATAGATCAGATGAGGAGATGAGGGACCTGCCCTGACACCTGGGAGGAGGAGCTCTGTACCTGGTGTCGCTCCAGAAGAGCCTCGGCTCCGGTCACATCCTTCGCCAGCTCCTCTGAGGACACGAGCCCTCGGATGCCATTAATCCAGGACATCAGGTCTCTGTGGACAGATGATGAGGACACATTAACACATCTCTTAGACTCAGTTTGGTTCTAGTTAGTGGATCTACTGGCTGCTCGCTCCTCACCTGAAGTCCGACAGGAAGCGCTGCAGGTCATGGGAGTTTCCCAGTTTGTCCTTGCGCTGGTCAGCTCGACCCACCAGGCTGCTCCAGGCGCTGTTCAGCTCGGTGCACTTCTCCTGGATGTCATCCACAGCCTCTGGGTGGGACTGGATCAGACGCTCTGCCGTCTCGCCCAGAGAGTTCACCTGAGCGGTGCAGACGAGGGTCACATGAGTCTCAGAGGAAATCAGCTAAACTCCTACATCCTGCTGAGGTCCCTGAAGATCCACTGACCTTGTCCCCGAGGGCGGCCAGGTCTCTCTCGAAGCCTTCGTGTTTGCGCTGCAGAGCCTGAACACTGGCCAGGTCGTGACCGTAGTTGTCTGTGTTGAGCGCTTGGTTCTTCTCCTCGATCCATTCTTTAGTTTCATCAGCATCTCTGTGGAGGCACACACACGTTAAGAACCTGCTGCTGATGTCACAGATGGTTCCTGTGCTTCCTCATCGTGCTCCCACCTGTGGAACCTCTGCACCTCGTGTGCGCTGCCCAGCATGTTGCTCCTCTCCTCCGCCAGCTGCTGCAGCGAGCGCCAGTGGTTGTTCAGCTCCTGAGAGAAGAGACTTCACATCAGAACCAGCAGCTGACGCCTCCTCAGACGGTTTGTTCATGTGACTGTACTCAATCTAATAAATGGTACTTTAGACTATATAAATATATGGTGGATTACATTTTTCAATCATAATCTGTATATGAAAAGCTAAAATGGCGACTGAGGTGGAAAACCTTCAGATTCTAACTATCGACACGTCCATTTAAACACTGGAGGACATTAAATGTCCAATCGGAGATTTGCTCTCACATTTATATCATAAGTATTTTAAACATGTTTATTATGGATCTGACGTTGTGACATTATATGTGACTGAAAATAAAAAGAGCATAATATGTCCATCTGAAGTCGTGAAGATTATAGATGTGCTCAAACTTATCTGTCAAATAAATGAAGTGATCACATTTTAAAGTGAGGTGAGAAATGTCAGATTAAACATGAAATTTAACACAAAGCTGCAGATACAGTGTGTGTTCATGTGTGTAGTTTGTGCTTGTTGTGCGTTTGATGGTCACACACGGTGGTGACACAAACAGGCAGATGAAGGGAACGTGCACAGGAACACAAGTTTTCATACGACGGCTGGAAATCAACACAGATCTCCCGATTAGATTCGATTTCTATTCTCAAAATCCAATATTGATTAATTTAATTTATTTCAATTCTCGAGGATTCGGTTCTATCAGATAAATACTAATCTTGAGCTTAGAATTGTTCAAATAAAACTTCTGATAAATGAAATGGAGCTCGGAGAGTTCGTCCCTCCACCAAGACCATCTCCCATCTCGTCATGGGAAAGGAAGAGATAAGAAACTCCTGGATTCATATTTATCTGGGTTTTTCAAACCTCCATAAAATATCATTAAATCAGTCAACTACTTTTTGAGTAATGTTGCTGATGGACAGACGAGCTCTGGTGAAACGTCACCTTCTGAGTGGAGGTGTTGAGCTTCACGTCTGCGGAAAGTCAAAGATCAAAGTTGGGATTTTGACGATCGATATCGGATCATTCAAATAAAAATCCTGATTAATCGGGAGATCTTTTTCTTTGAATCCAGCTCTGAACATTACACAAAGAACAAACGAGCAAAACGTCCACATCTCGTTGGAGATGCAGAGGACATAACGCAGGCTTCATGTCCATCATTCAAACTACATGAGACTCTAGGAGGGACGGTCACAGGACGGACACGCAGTCTGAACACTGATCACTGGAGACAGGCACAGGAGGGGGGGGGGGGATCATGTGACCCCAACAGAAACCAGGACGACGACGGGGTTAGTGGTCTCATCACGATGCCGGACACAGAAACGGAGGGGGGGGGGGGGGGGGGGGGCTAGTTCTTCTTACCTTGATAGTATTAAAGTTAGCCGTTGTTTGAACAGCCAAGCGTATATTCTACAGTCAAACACGGCAGAGAGGAGGAGGACAAAAACAGAAAAACACCACAGCAGTCAGGAGGGCTGTGAAACTCCCAGGTTTCATCTTCTCCAGGGACGTGACAGCCAATCAGGGAACAGTAAACACAGCAACCACGGCTACAGCAGAACCCATGAAGCAAACCAGGTGATTGAGACATCTGGAGACAGTTCTTCAAACGAGTCAAAGCCTCAGTAGCTCACAGGCGTCTTCGTGGTCTCGTCAATGTTCAATCACACTCAACGAGGACATGGAACATCAAGCCTCATGCAGAGAACATGTCTGCTCGGACACGACTGCAGTAGAAGTGATGCTTCCATATCAAACATCAACGTTCATGCACAGTTATTGGACCAAATCTCAAATCTGTCAAAGCATTTCTTCTAGAATGAACCTGATGGATGAGTTAATGTATTAGAATCAGTCAGACGTCTTTTACCTTCCAGGGAGACGCAGTCTTAGAATCAGCTTCATCCTGTTGAAGGAACAACACAAGATGTGAGTCAGGAAACGTTTCACTGCTGCTTCTTAAATATCAGAAAACGAGCATGAGAGCTGCCGAGGGGATCACTACCTTGCCGGGAGCAGAACCGAGCATCTCCTGTTGCTGCAAATGAGAAAGAAGGATCTCCATGAATCAACAAGTCAAACATGGAGGACGGCTCGAACAGGGATCCAGGTGGAGAGCTCACCTGCGCCTGCATCATGGGCACCTCCTCCGCCATGAGGCCTTCAGACTCCAGCTCAGACGCCACCTTGTTGATGTCCCTCAGACGAGACTCGTTGGCCTTCAGGTCCTGCAAACACAAGTCAACACACACTTGGTCTGAGACGGGATTCAGAACACATGACATTATTCAAACAATTCAACAGATGGATTAGACAGAACAAGCAGAAATAGACTCGTGTGCAGTAGAAGAAGTGGAGATGTGATGTGAGGCCGTTACCTTCTGGAAGTCGTCAAACTTCTTCTGCAGGACCTCGACCTGCTCCAGGTCCGAGCCCACCTCCTCGTTGGTGAGGGCACTCTCCTTCTCGTTGATCCACTGCTGGAGCTCGTTGGCCTCGCGGAACAACATGAACTTCTTGCAGCTCTTCTCCAACATGTCTTTACGTTTCTCTCCCAGCTCCAGCAGAGTGCCGTACCTTTAAATCAGAGATAACAGAGAATCTATCAGGAAGGTTTTAAAGTCCTGGTGGATTCAGTGATGTGGATCAAAAGAAGCAGACCTGGGACCTTGTGTCCTGGTTTTAACCCATTAAGACCGGATGCAACACACAAGTGTAATCACCTGTAAGACCTGTGGGAGGTTTGTGTGCTTCTCCCAGAGCCGGATGAGAAGTGTGCGTGTTTTGTGTGTCGTCCATTTCAAGACACGTCACTGATGAAATGCTTTTTCATCAATGATATTTACATCATTGAAAACCACAATGAAAATAATAATGAAGAAGATTCAGACCCAGACGACCTGCTGACCTGGACTCAGTTGTGACTGACATGTTAGAGGAGGAGGAGGATCTCAGCTAGTTTGATGCCTTTTTTTGTTGCTGTTCATAAACTTTAGGGAAAAGACGATGATTGACATTTAAAGCCAAATCTTTAAGATGTAAAATGTTTTGATTTCATGTCTCTATCAGAGGCTGACAACTGTAACTGCACCTTAGGTCTTAATGGGTTAATGTAACTAATACAAACATGAATCAAAGCTCATGTTGTGCAGAACATAACTTCTTATGGGTTTTGATTGAGAACAGAAAGGAAACGGAGAGATGAACGTCCATGAGGAGTCTGGGATGAGAGGTTGGTGTCGGAGGAACTTCTATCAATGAGCTGATAGAAGATGAGGGCGACGTACACACAGTGTCACCACATGAGGGTGTTCAGGGGGGGGGGGGGTCAGTATCATGATCACAACAACACGCAGAGGGACGCTGGTTCCTACTCACAGCTCTTCCACCTGCTTCATGCGCACAGACACGCTGCAGGCCTCCTTGGTGACCAGCCTGCTCAGTGTCAAGCGTGAACACAGCGAGGACAGATCGAGTTATCAGACAGAGCGAGAGGACAGCAGAGGAGAGACAGACAGAGCCCAGGGGGACGGGCGTTAGTGCAAAACCTGAGCAGAAGACATCTACTGAAGGTAAAGAGGTTAAGAAGACTGAGAAACCAGTGAGAGACGAGTTAGTGGGCGACATTGTGCAGGTTGTGATGTGGGTTTCTTACTGGTTGTCTATCTGGTCCTGTCGCAGTGCGATGCTGCCGTGGTCGTCCAGCAGGTTCTCCCTGGAGGACGACTGGGTCGGGTCCAGCTTCTTCACGTACGCAGCAGGAACGAAACCCTGACGGTCGTTCACCTCCACCTTCCACCAGTCCTGCAGCAACGAGGAGAGGAACATGTGAACAGCTGACACAGGTGAGGCAGGTCCAGCTCATCAACAAGTCCCAGGACCTCTCACGTGTGTTGTGTGAGAAGCCTGAACCATCTCATTCCACTGAAGCTGCTGCACTGGACGAGCTACTTTCTCCCGGTGTGTCTCCACATGCTTCATCTCTGAGGAACTCTTTGTCTCCTGCAGAGTCGCACTGACCTTGTTGGTGCTGTTGAGCAGCGTCAGGATGTCTCCCTTCTTCATGGTGACCTCCCGGGGGCTCTTCTCCTGGTAGTCGTACAGAGCGAGGACCAGCTCCTTCCCGGTCTCGTCATCAGTCGGCGCCACTTGTTGCTGTTTATTAAAACAGACCAATAATCTGTGTCACGGATTTGTCTTCTAAAAAACTAGCTTTGATTATTAGAAACAAATAGTCTGGTGTTCAAAGATCTCATCCCGACTCTGCTTTAATTACTGATACGCTGGTGGGAGCTTGTGTTAAGATTTTAAATGAAAACGAATCTGTGTGTCTGAAGCCTGAAGCTCTGTTGAGCAGCAGCGACTCCTCCCTGAGTGTCGGGGGTGTGAATGAGGTGTGAGCGAGGACAGGCTCTCACCCTGCAGGACGTGGCCTGTTCCTTCAGACTGTGGATGCTGCTGCCGTAGGCGCTGAGGTCCGACATCAGGGCCTCGTGCTTCTTCAGCAGAGCCTGTGGAAAACAAACTATTTAGCACGACTGGGATAGAAACATGAAATAAATGGAGCTGGAGCTGGAAACAGCAGAGAAGGTCAGAAACGTTCTGTTAGGTCAGGATTCAGGAGAGAACCACACCTCCTCCCTGCACATACCTCAGCAGAGTCCTCGTCCTTTCCGTAGTCGGGACTCGCCACGATCGGCTCCTTCTCCCTCATCCAAGACTCGGCCTCGTTGGCGTCTGCAAAGTATTGCTGAGCCTGCAGAGAGTCCTCCAGGTCCTGTCTCCTCTGGGACGCTTTGGCCTTCAGCGTGTCCCAGCGTCCATGAAGCTCCGTCAGCTTCACTTTCACTTCCTCACCAGCAAAGTGTCCTGGGAACCGGGTCAGGGGACAACATCTCTTAAAAACATGTTCACTATGTCAAAGATGATACAGAGCAAGGCTTTGATTTGAAATGATTACCTTCCTCCACCATGGCCTCTCCTTTCTGGGTGACAGCCTTGATGCGAGGCTCATGACCGGAGATCTCAGCCTGCAGGGCCTGGTGCTTCTTCAGCAGGTTCTGGACACCGATCAGGTCCTTGCCTGTGGAAAACACACAACTCTATCAATCATCTGAAACTACAGCATCCACTTCACTTCTTATTTATGAGACTATATATGGACTTGACTGTGATCGTGTGGATTCTCCGGATGGGGAGGACGTTACCTCGGTTGGTGGAGGCAGCGATCGGCTCTTTCTCGCGGATCCAAGTCTCTTCATCCTCCATGTCTCTGAACAGCTGCTGCAGCCGGAGCGAGTCGGACAGCTTCTGCTTGCGGGCGCCCATGGGCTCACGCAGAGCTTCATAACGAGCAACCAGCGCCTCCTGCTTCTTGCGGATGTTTTCAGCATCAAAATGTCCGGCCTCTTGGAACTGGCGAGCCTGAATCGTTATGCCGTCGATACGATCCTGAGAAAGAGATTCACACAATCGTTTATAGAAACATTTACACGGCTCCATAGATGAAAACACAGTTATCAGTCATATCCCTCCTGAGTGAACAGCATCTCACCTGGTGAGCGGCCACGTCGGCCTCCAGCAGAGCGTGTTTCTTCTGCAGGTTCTGGACACTCGTCAGGTCTTTGCCGTAGTCGTCTGAAGCCAGGTGACCTTCGACCTCGTACAGCCACAGCTCGATGTCCTCCACGTTCCTGTTGAACTGCTGCTGCTGGTTGGCCTCGCGCAGCTTGATGCCTGCATCACAAACAATTCACACAAACACAGCTCAGTCTTCTGTAGGTTTCTTTATGAGGAATTAACCATTCTAAGTCTCTTTTAAATAATAATAACATTTTAAATGCAGGGTTATTGTTTTCCTCGTACCTTTGAGTTCAGTGGCTTCCAGCAGTTTCTTCCACTGGGAGCTGACCTCCTCCATGCGTCCATCCACCTCCGTGGAGGCGTAGTGTTTCCCGTCCAGCAGCTCCTGGCCGCTCTTCTGCAGAGCGTCGATGCGGCTCTGGTTGGCCGACAGCTCAGCTTCGAACGCCTGGTGCTTCTGCACCTTGCCCTGCAGGTTGGAGGGGTCCTGTGCTCCAGAGAGCAGAGGCACAAAGGTTGGAGCGTTCCACTGATTTCAATACACACACACCGCAATATCCAACCCTCTGATGAATCACCTTGTAAGCCTCGTCAGTGGCCGTCTTCATCTTCTCGTTGATCCAGCTCTTGAGCTCGTCAGAGTCCCTGAAGAACTGCTGCAGGTGGAACGAGTCCTCCAGGGCGGCTCGGCGGGACTGAGCTCGCTCATGCAACGCGTTACGACGGCTGAGCAGCTGAAGATTAGTGAGAGAAGACTTGTTGATCTTTGTGTTCACATCGAGAGTAATTACTAAAAGCTGCTCATGATTCATCATTCAATTTAAGTTAGACAAAGTTTTACTCACAGCATCTCTACGGGTGGCCACGTCCTCTTTGGCGTAGTGATTGTTCTGGATCAGCTTGGTAGCAAACTCGTCCAGGGCCTGGAGGCAAATACACACAGAGTGAATTCTGTTTCATAACAGCACCAGTGCAGAGAATGAAGTAAGAATGATATTGTTTCTTAAAACTGGGGACGTGGACAAAGTTCATGTAACGTACAGTGATCTTCTCCTCCTGGGCACTCAGAGACTTCTCAAAGTCCTCGTGTTTCTTCAGCAGGGCCTCCACACTGTCCAGAGAGTCCCCCAGGTCCTCGTTCAGGAGGAACGCCTGCACAATGAAAACACTACGTTAAAATCCATAAAACATATTCATGCACCAGACTTATTCTGTCCTGAAGACACTTTTGAACCCATTAGGACATAATATCCCTTTTGTTCTTCTGGTGCAGTGAACTTGAACGAGCTTACCTCTTGTTTACTCATCCAGTTGTCAACTTGCTCCGTGTCCCTGTAGAAGAGCTGCAGGTCCATGCACTGCTCATACTGCTGCCTGCGAACCTCCCACAGCTCCAGCAGAGACTCCTTCTCCTCAGTGAGGACGCCCAGCTACACACAAAACAACACAACAAGCAGTTTTAAACCAGCTAATGAGCCTCTGGAGACACGGGGGCATAACACCAGACCAAACAGAGGAAGTATGATCTCAAAGTACCTTTTCCTTGACCTCCTCAGAAGCGTAGTGGCCCGTGTTCAGTAAAGCTTGACCCGCTTCATCAGCGGCTCTGAAACTGTCCTCGTGAGCATCGATCTCTCCCTGAACAACAAGAGAACCACACTTCAAACTGATGTCGCTTCCTAATTCAGTTTGAAATCTACTTTTTGATGCAACACTTTACCTTGTGCTCCTGGTGGCGGTCCAGCAGAGCCTCGGCTCCAGCCACGTCATTGGCCAGTTCGTCAGCATTGATCAGGGCCTTCATCTCCGTCACCCAGCTGGTCAGGTCCCTGAAGTCAGCCGTGAAACGCTGCAGCCTGAGGGACCAGGTCACAAGAGGGTGAGCAGATGTCTGATGGGACTCCATCACTGAGCTCACACCTGCCTGTGGACGTGCAGCGTTCATGTTTCTAAGCATTCTGGGACATAAACGCATCGACCATTGTACCTGTACGAGTCGTTGAGGCGGGCATGGCGCTCGGCAGCCAGAGTGCGAATCTGTTCCCAGTTGGTGACCAGTTCGTCCTTCTTCAGGTGGATCTGGGAGGCGTTCTGTGGATGTGTCTGCTGCAGGCGCTCTGCATCACCGCCCAGAGTGTTGACCTGGTTGAACGAGCAGTAGAGGAGATTAGAACATTATGTTTTAGTTGTGTTTGTGTTGACTTTCTGTAGAGCAGGGCGTACTTTATCCTCCAGAGCAGCCAGGTCTCTCTCCAGACCCTCGTGTTTGCGCAGCAGCGCCTGCACACTGGCCAGGTCACGACCAAAATCATCAGAGGCCATCAGCTGCTCCTTCTCCTTGATCCAGCTGATGGTCTCATCCACATCCCTGTTGTCAGGATGAAACCACACATTCTGTGAGCGTCATCACACAGACACACTATCAAAGTTGTGCATGTGTTCCTCTGATGTTCACCTGTTGAAGCGCTGCACCTCAGCAGCTCCGAACAGCTTCCCCTGCCGCTGCTGGGCCAGACCCTTCAGGCGCTGCCAGGCCGCGTTCACCTCGTCCTGCTTACGCACGATGAGCTCGTTCTCGGGGTGACTCTCCTGGATCAGCTTGGCTGCCAGCTGGTTCACCTCGTTCACACGCTCCTCGTGAGCCGCCAGGTCCGTCTGGAACTCCTCAAACTTCTTCTGCAGGAGCTCCACGTGCTCCAGGTCCTGGCCCAGCTCCTCGGAGGTGGCCATGGTCTCCTTCAGGTGGAGGAAAACATTCAGGATGTCATCAGAGTGCTTTCACACAAACTTCTGTGGTTTTGTTTCCATAGAAGCTTTAAAAATAGCTTGTTAATAATGAATTGTTTAGTTTTCTGGACTAGTTACTGCTGAATCTGACCTTGTCACTGATCCAGTCCAGGGCATCCTCGCACTCACGCAGGTACTGGACCAGTTTCTGGGCCTGGAGCAGACGCGTGCCCTTCTCCTTGGTCCTCAGCAGCAGCAGGTCCCACAGGCGATGCAGCTCCTCCAGACGAGTCTGCAGCACACAGCCGAGGCCCACAGGGGTTTTAAGTTAAATAGTGAAGGAAGGTTTTGGAAATGATGGTAATTTGTAAAAAAAGGTTTCACCAAAATCCATTAGCAAAAGTTTTTCTCTGTATTTAATTAGAAAGTGTATGAAGGGTTTATAAATGTATAAAGCTAGGACAGAAGAGATGATCTGGAAGAATCCCCACAGCACACAGTGTCACACAGAGTCACAGCAGATCAACACCTACTAGAATGTACTCAGCCATATTGAAACTTGAGACTATGGGTCTCTGCTGAGTCCGGTAAGGCGTGTAGGACTGAACCAGATGCAGGAGTTAACAGTGGACAGAGCGTTCTGCTGCCTAAGCTCCTCTGAGGTTGTGTTTCCTCCTTAATGATGCAGAATAACTGTCCAGTGCATCATGATACACAGAATGTTACTGTACACTGATCCCATCAAACTGACAACAGCTTCATCGTCTTACTCGAATGATCTCAGAGGCGAAGTGTCCCTCTGTGATCATCAGGTTTCCAGTCTCGTCCAGTTTGATGATGGCACCAGCGTTGGCCTGAACTTCAGCTTCGAACGCCTGATGCTTCTGCAGCTTCCCCTGAAGAAGAAGATGCATCACATGAATAAACCTCATCACATCAGCCTGAGAGAACAGTGGAGTCGGTCTTCGAGTCAACAGACTGACTTTGCCACAGGGACTCATTAGAAACCAGATGCACAGACCTGCAGGTTGGACGGGTCCTTGTAGTTCTCATCGGAGGCGATCTGCAGCTTCTCCTGGATCCACTTCTCCAACTCGTCTGCGTCGCGCCGGAAGAACTGGAAGCTGTACGAGTCCTCCAGCTTCGCCCGGCGCGTGATGGACAGATCCTTGAAGCGACGGTAGCGGTCGAGCACCTGCTGCCGGCGCTCCTGGATGTCCTCGGCTGTCTCCAGCACTTTGGCCCCTGCGGTGTCCATCTTCTGAAAACACAACATTAAATGTGTTAGTAAGATCTGAACACACATCAAATCCACTGATTTACATCATAGGAGCTGAACTCTTCGAGCTCTGAAACATTCAATGCATCTACGTTGGTGTTTTACTTCCTATGAAGTCTTTTCCTGGAGAATCTTCAAAAACTAAATTTCTCTAAAATCTGTAAAACTTTGTACAACACAATAAACTATGATAAATGATCAAAATGCTGAAAATGTGTTCATTCATCAATATTTCTTAATAAAATCATTGAACTTACTGATTCAAACTATTTCAACTAAGAACATTTTTGAGTTATGAACATTTTCTCTGCTCCTCTCCTGACTCTCTGCCGCCCCCTTGTGTTATCAACACGCTTTTCACCGCACGTTATTAAATGTAATGACATCATCACAAGTGTAAAACTTAAATCAATTAAATGAATATATTTTCTTCCCTGTTACAACACAAATGTTTTGAATTGTCTGTTTCTCATTAAGAATTTAATTTAGAAGTTCAATTCAGTAGAAACATAAAGAAGCAGATTGTGTTACGTAAGTCTCGACACAAACTTGGCTTTAAACTCTGAAGCAGGATAGAACCGGTCAGCCTGTTTGTCCCCCCCGACCCCATCCTGTCCCCCACTGGGCACCAGAGGGGCCAGCAGCTGAAAGAGTGAAATACCAAACGGGGGTGGGGACGGAAATTCCACAGGCATGCTAACAGTAACCAGGCTTCCCAACACAAAGAGACTGCTGCAGTCAGCCTGTGTGTGCGTCCGGCCCTGGACCCAGTGTCGCCTCACGCTGAGGGGAAAGTCTGCTGGAAGCACTGGTGAACCACCAGTAACTCACTGCTTCTACCAGTGAGACAATGAGATCAACAGGGCAGAGAGATAGAGTTATTAGAACAGAACTAATAACCATCTGGTTGTTTTAACCAACAAACGATGAATAATTTGAACCAGACAGATAATGTAGAAAAGATGGGATATATGATATCTAGGTTTATATTTTACATAGAAGGTAATGTTCTTAATTAAAGTTCTATAGGTTTGTTTGACTTTATTTGTTATGTTTTCTTATTATTTACAGTTATTTACAACAAAATTTGTTTAAACTGTAAAATATGACACTCTCTCTCTACATACAAATATACATTGAACTAAATATATATATATATATAAATATATATATATAGATCCGCCCATCAGACGACAAAGAGGAACAGACGCAGATATTGATCCATCGAAACAAACCAAGGTCAACAAGACCCGAAGCACAATAACTGAGGTCCGCGCTGAGTGCAGGGGTGTGTGTGTGTGTGTGTCTGTGTCTGTGTGTGTCTGTGTGTGTAGAGGCTTTTTGTTGATGCTGCAGACAGGGAGACAATAAGCGGTGGACGTGAAAGCGTCTCCTGGTCCATGTCTATGCTCAATGGGAGGATTAGTGAGGTGAACAGATGAGCTCTGGTCCCAATGGGTGTCATTACCTCCACAGACACACACACACATATGCAAACACACAACACAGTCTCACTGTGTATACTGTAAGAAGATTAGGACAGTCGACTCACTACATGGCCTGGAAAATGTCTGCCAGCCCCCCCCCCCCCCCCCCCCCCCCCCCCCCCCCCCCCCCCCCCCCACCGACACCCCCAATCTGAAAACACGCCCTGTTCCCAGAGCTTAAATCATCTCAGGGATTTAACTGACCTCAGCCTGGTTCGGCAGTGATGTCAGTGAAACACACACATCACAGACACACACACTATGAAACTAGGAACAGGCACAGAAGTGTTCTAGAGTCATGTGATGCTTCTGGATGATGTGCACCATGATGTGTGTGTGTGTGTTTGTGTGTCTCTGTCTGTGTGTGTGTGTGTGTGTGTGTATACACAGCGTCACTGTTGTCATTTAAAATAACAGAGTGCTGGTGCTGGCTGGTCACATCAGCTGGAACAGTTTAACATTAACCAGCTGATGAGCAGTCTGTTGGTGTCAGTTGTGTCAGTGCTCGTCACAGACACTTTGTGAGAGAACAACATCTATTGACTCTCAGTTTATCTCAGCTGTAAATCTTTGTCACCGTTGTTCTGGCTGAGGATTTGAATTCAGAACCTTTGTACACAAAGTGACATAAACACAAGAAACAGCTGATCTACTTTCACGTTGCACAATCGGAGTCGCCTGCTGTGAATTAGAAAACTGCAGAAACACATTAAATGTTCAGTCACGTAACTTCTTATCAACTTGAAAATGACTTTCATGAAGTGACGTGTTAAAAGTGACACAAACACTAGAACAACAGGATTAGTGATCAGCTCTGTATTGACATCAGTGTGAGATCCTGTCTGCTGAGAGCTGGACAACGTCTCTGTTCCAACAACGTTCCATCAGAAGCTGTTCCAGCCTGAAATAGACAGAGCACTCACACAGCACGGTCACGCCTGATAACACTTCCTCCTTCTTGTGGCAGCAGATAACAGCTTTCCCTCTTTGCAGCCCACAGCTGCCTCGACAGGGTTCGTGCTCTCGCTCTCACAAACACCCACACACTCCCTCACCAGCCGGGCTGACTGCTGCACACGGATGGATGCTCATAGAACTCTCACTCCTTCTCAAGTCCAATGATCCACAGAAAGAGAAACTGCAACAAACTGCCGCTGCTGAAATCTTTCTGTTAGGAAATAATGCCGGAAAAAGCAGCTGTTGGGAAACTACAGCTGAAATATGTGTGTTCTTTATAAAGAGACACTGGTGCTGTCTGTGGGCTGAAAGGAACTGGAGCAGCTCACACCTCTGTTCCACATCTGTCCCTGAGGTTCTGCTGGTTCCTGGAGAACACGAGCAGCACAACGTCCAGTGTGAGAAACACTGAGGCTGCTGATGAGCCGTGGAATGTGTCTGTGAGGCGTGTCCTGCTGTTAATCAGCTGAACAACACACACACACACACAACCAGGGAGTAGAACAACATATCATCACACTAGGTACAATATGTAGTTATTGTTAACATAAGATTTCAAAGTACATTTACTAAGAATAGTTCTAAACTACAATTCTTCTTCCAAACTTGAAAACTCTGGAGTAGGGTTAGACCCTGGTAAGAGTAATATGTTTTAAACTAAGTAGTGTGGATGAGGCCTAAGTGCTGAGAGGAGATAACACACGTCAGTGATGGTAATGGTTATAGATTCACTCCATTAAAATGATTTTCCACATACGACAGGAATCTCCTGGATAATTGACTTCCTGGTAAAACCTAAATCTAACCTCTCACAGCGTCCTGTGAACAACAAGCTGCTGCCCCAGTTCCTCAGAGCAAGGCAGGTTGTGATGTTACTGAGGACGAATCTGAATCCTGATCCACACAGAACTTCACTGGAAACCAGAGCTTGTTGGTCCAGAACAGAACCGCCCTGCACCCGGCACTCCGCCCCAGAGACGGCCTCATCTTTCCAGGAGGTTCACAGATTTCACGGTTATTCTCCATGTCCTCTGTTTTCATCACAGTGGATGAAGTCACTTAGTTACAATGGAGGACCATCTGTTCTGAATAGGGGTCATGCTGACGCCATACTGGGCGGATGGAAGCTAGAGGAATTAGCAGGAAATGGGCGAGTCTCACGAGACAAGGAAAGTCTATTTCCTGACGGAGAGGAGGAGGATGAAGAACGAGTTGGAAGGAACCTTGTTCCGAAGCTTGAACTGAGCTCAGCCAGTGAAAACAAATATGCCCGACCTCAGTCATGTTGTCATTAAAGATTAATCTGATGTAAAATGCATGAGCAGCTCCTCTGGAGTCCCAGCAGCAGTCAGGTGATGCAGAAGATCACATCGATGTGAGAAGCCCGTCAGGAATTTAGAGCACACGCAGCACAGTGACTCAGCAGTTTATGGTCTGTTCGCAAACATAAAGTCAATATCACATTTAAATAGAATCCACAGTAAGAACAGCATTAATAACAGTACTGGCCTCCGATGTCAACGTATCTCAATGTTTTCAGACCACGAAGGTACATTTTCAAATGTATCTACTAAAGATACCTTTGTCTACTGCATCATAAGATGAAACCACATTTACTTTCATGCAAACGATATCACACACAACATGCAGTAAAATCCTAAACGTCCATCACTGAAGCACATGCACAGTTCAGATCTGACCAAAGTCCCTGTGACATTCAAATTAATAAATAACCACATTGCAGTTCAATGCAAAACCAAACCACACACAGGAGATGCTTCCAGTCGGAGCCTCAGGTTCTCTGGTGCTGATGTGAGGACGTGTGTGTGCTCTCCTGAAGCTGGAGAGTCACTGAGGTCTCCTCTCCAGAAGCAGAGCCAGGCGCAGTGCACCTGCAGTGACTACGCTGAACCAGAGAGCCAAGATGAAGCCCAGCCCATGCGTCTGTCTGTGACCCCTCCCTCCAGCTCCCATCCCTTTACTCAGCAAAACACCAGCAGCCTTCATTCTCTAGAATCTTCTTTCAATCCAAAAGACAACGCCACACAAACACACACAGAGACACACAGCAGCAACACAACCCTGGTTGTTACCTTGAGCCTGGGTTTAGTAAAGGTGGACATGTTGTGAGTCTGTGTGGGCCGGCTACACAGACTCACAACATCGATCGCACAGTGAGCAAGAAGCAATCAGCAGCGAGTGGTCAGAGGAAGCTTTCACAGCAAGGTCACAACACAGAGACCGGGCGGGGGGGAAAGTGGGTTCGACTCTAAGAGGAAATCAAACATCTGTGTGCTGACATCCAACAAAATGATTCTATAGAGGACTTTTGGACTGAAGAAACTTTATGGAGCAATCAAGCTGCAAATCTCACAAACGCACACACACACACACACACACACACACACACACACACACACACACACACACACACACACACACACACACACACACACACACACACACACACACACACACACACACACACACACACACACACACACACACACACACACAGACACAGAGAGCTGCCACTGTCTGGGAAATTAATAGGATGTACTGATATTTTATATTTGAATCATCAACTTGTGCATCAATAAGTATACATAAAAAGAGCAAATAAATACAACCAAATATATAGAGCATCAATTACAAAAATAAACATAATGCAAATCTGGTTATTATTGTGTAATAACAGTTTCCTAGTGCTAAATGCTAATACTTATGCACCGGTTGGATTCCTCCACTCAAAGTAGTTCATGGCATCATTAACCAGCTGCACTGTCATCACAGCACTGGTTCTAAACTGGCAGCACTGGGACCAGAGGCCTAGTTTTAAACTGGGTCATTGTCAACCTGTAGTTATAATGAGGAGGAGTTTGGTGAATAGAAATATGTGGGTGTTACACTCCTATTCCCTGTTTCTACATCTATATTTCTGGTTTTATCTGGATTCAATATATGGGTAGGTCTCTAATAGAATGTTAATATTATATGGATGTCTTACCTGATGTTAGGCCCTATAAAGTAAATAGTGATTTATGAATGTGGGCTATATGGTTAAAACTTGATCTGATGAAAAAGGATTGACACAATTCAATCTGTAGGTTTAGATATGAAAATGTTTTCATGTCTGTGGCCAGTCACTGTGCCCCCCCCCCCCCCCCCCCCCCCACCCCACACACACCGTGTGACGTCACTGTCTCCGCAGCTCGGTCTGAATTCCTCTCCCGATTGGACGAGGGTCAGTTGGAATGTGAGGAACTTGACATCCCCCTGACGAACCCATCTCCTGGGACACCCGGTCAGTGGGGGACATTGTCTTCTGGTTGTCACACACATGTGTCTCTACTGTCCACAGCTGTCCCGAGGCTGTGGTCTGAACTGGGACCACTCCTTAAAACCCTGCGGCCCTGACTCAGAGGATCCACAGCTCGGTGCGTGTGCACGGTGCACAGCTCGGTGCGTGTGCACGGTGCACAGCTCGGTGCACACAGTGTGAATTATTAACGTTAACAGTGGGAGTGTAACAGGAGAGCAGCTGGGGGGGGCTCGTGTTCAAAGGTCCGCACTGGGCGGCTCCCTCTCTCCACCGCGGCCCACTAGCTCCTGCAGCCAGGCTACACAACACCATCACTTTGTATTATTACTGTATTATTATGTATTTCAAATAATTCAAACCCAGCGCTGAGTCACGCATTCGATGGTGTTACTGGTGCTACTGGTGTTACTGGGGAGGTTGGGCAGAATGACCGGGCGAGCTAACCCACAGCAGCTCATGACAAACCTCTGCTAGCTAACGTGAACACATCTACATAAAACACACAACAACACAACGTGAGGGACGTTTCCTCAGCGGAACACAACACATCTGATAGATGGACTGTGTCCAGATGCTTCTGCTTCCATCGCAGGTCAATGGGAGCTAGCGTCATTTAGCAGGGAGGCTAATGTCACTGCTGTGTATGAATGTTGTGTTTTATACTGACAACGATACGTTTAACATGCTAACAAGCTAAAAGGCTCGTGCTAGCTCCCGTTGTGTGGGTGGGTTTCATCTGTTCTACGTGCATTCCATCTAAAGGGAAGCTAACAGCGAGCTAACAGCGGGCTAACGATGCAGGAGCTAACAGCAAGCTAACGGATACACAGCAGCTACAAGACAAACTGAGCTAACGGCTAGATAAACACATTACACTTGAATTCAAAAAGAAAAACACGATATACAAAATGCATAATGACATGTAATATATTCTATATATATAATACTAATAATTCGTACCTCGGTGGGTTTAGTAAAGAGCTGACGAAGAGCTGGTGTCTGTTCAGAAGGATCGACGATGAAGGATGAGCTCTCTCTCTCTCTCTCTCTCTCTCTCTGACGTCACTCTGCAGCTGTACGGAAACGACCGACACATTCCGGACACAGCCGAAGTTCCATCAACATACAGCTTCGTCTTCTCCTCGTGTTTAGAACCACATACAGACCGCAGCCAAGACCACAGTGAGCATTCAATACTTTAATATTTAATATTCAAACAGGTACACACAGTGTCATAGATACTTTATTCAGTTATTAGATGTTGATGATCAAACTGCTTGTGTGTCTGTGAGGATGTGAACTCACTTGTGTTAGCACCAATGTTTTCAGCTCCAAACAATCAAAAAGTTTAAAAAACACTAAAACACAAAGTGTCACGGCTGGTTTGGCGTCAAACTTTTATACAAATGAAAAATAAATCAATAGTTCAAATAAACAGAACAGCTGCTCTTTTTGTGGTAACAGATCTATTAACCCTTTAAGGCTCGGCTGCGCTTCATGAAGACAGTTTACAAGTTCTAAAGCTTTTGGCTTTAATGCTTCAAGGCACCGGCTCAACTGACCAGAGAAACACATCAGTGTCATGAAACAGAAAATACTTCACTGTTGAGGTTTGATCTTCAAATCACAGTAAATATTAGAAAATGTGGCGACAGGACGTCTTCATGGCCGGACGCTGCTGGCACTTTCCCTGAGAGGGACGGGACTCACGTTGTCTCAGGGAAACACCACAGGATCATTTCTGAACTCATCTCAGTCTGAAAGTCTGCACATGATTCCCCCAGTCCCTGTGGAGCTCCTCTGATGGACGGGCCTTCAGATGGGGGAGGGCGCCTGCAGGGATCTGCTGAGGGACACATCTCCAAACACGTTGGCGTATGAGGCTTTGAGGAACTGGACGTAGTTCTGCAGACTTCGGTTGGTGCTGTCCGACTGCTCCAGACGATCGGTCATGTCCTGCAGTCGGCTCTGATAGCGTCGCTCCACCTGAGCATCACAAACACACATGTCACAGAGCTGCTGAAGGTTCCTTCACACACCATGTTCAGTCAGGGCTGAAGGAACCTTCACCTCCTCTTTGGACCGTCGCAGCTGGTTGATTTCTGAGCTGGTTCTGCTGAGTTGAGTCTCCAGGTCCACCATCTTGGCCTGGGTGGAGCGCTCTTTGGTGGTGACACGTTCTCTGGAGTCCGACATCTGGATATGAATATGTGAACAGTGGATGAAGATGACCCACAGCTGAACCTTCATCTCTACACACACAAGCTGCAGAAGCCTCAGAGGAAATATCACTTTAGCCAAACATCCAGCCTCTTTTCCTAAATGTCATTGAACACAATCTGGGACCAGTGATTAGAAGCGTTTGACAAGTTCAGACCTGTTGTCGAGCATCATCCAGAGCCTCCTCCAGCTTCCTGCTCAGCAGGGAGCATTCCCTGGTTTTCTCCTCCAGACGGAGCTGGTTGCTGTGGATGGCCTCTTCCCGTTTGGTGATGACCGCCAGCAGGTCGCTGTTCTGACTGTCCGTCTCCTCCAGCTTCCTACGAGGAGACAGACGAGAGGACGGAGACATCAACACTCAACTGGTCTCATATCGTTCAGATACTTTCAGGCATCGACAAAGCATCACATCCATCAGACCTTTCAAACGTCTCCACCCGCTGCTGCAGCTGTCGGTTCTCCTCCAGCAGAACCTTGTTCTTCTGTCTGAACAGCTCCACCTGACTCCCCTGAGTCTCCACCTGAGGAGACATGAACTGAATTACAGATCAAAGGATGACTCAGACAATCTCCTGCTGCTGCTTCACAGGAGAAACACTCACTACACAAGATGTCCAGACACAAATATTATTTTCTGATCTAGCATTTTAAATCAGAAATTAAATCTTTATGGTTTGATGCCAGCTTGACTTTGCATGGATGAGATAATAATGACCTTCATGCGCAGATCCGTGAGGGTGGTGCTGAGCTCCAGGCTGCGTCTCTCCTGGCTGCGCCCCCGGTCCTGAGCCTCCTGCAGCTGCAGCTCTGTGTGGCGTAAGGTGTCGGGAAGAGGCTCGAGCTCCGTGAGCCGTCCCAGCAGCTCCCTGCGCACCTCCTCCACCTCCTGCTCCAGCCTGCCCCGCACGGCCTGCACCTCCCGCTCCGCCCGAGCCAGCCGAGTGCAGTACTCGTCTGCCTCAGCCCGCGTTTTCCCCACCTGCAGAGAGACAGGTCCCAGGTGGAAACACTGTGTTGAGACAGTTGTGTTACTCAAGCTGTTGCAGGTGGTGCAGTGGGTTGTGTGTACCTGGATCTTGTAGCCGTCCACCAGGCTTTCATACTGCTTGATGGAAGCTTTGACCTGCTGAAGCTCCGACTGACAGGAGGCCAGCTTCTCCTCCATCCCAGCCGCTGTGGCCTGACACAGGTTCACATCATGTGTCATCGGTTATTACTGTAAATGAACCAGGAAGTCCAACCTCATAATGTAATGTGAGTCAAAGTAAGTCTATTAGAGCAGGAAGGACCTTCTCCAGAACACACACACTGAACATGTCGACATCTGACCAGGTCCGATCATCACTCGTGTTCTGTTGGGAGCTTCTCACCTTGAGCGTCTGCTTCTCCAGCCGGGCGGAGGAGCTCTCGGTGCTCAGTCCGTGCAGTCGATCCAGGAGAGCCTCTCTCTCCACTCGACCTTTCTCCTCTGACCTCTGAAGCTGCTCCGTCAGCTCCATTATACGACTGGTGCATCATACAACAGAAGAAATGACATGTTTTCAGTTACATGCTAGGTATTAAGGTATTGAGAGGATCAAATATCACTTAGGTATATTACAAGTGAAACGTCCAATAGATTTTATAATAAATTAATTAATAGACTAATTTCTCAAGAGAGAAAACACCAAACATTTGCCTTCAACATGTGAGCAGCTCAGAACAAGAAAATGATGCAGTTGCTTCTCATTGATTTCTACATGAAACCCATTTGGTTTGCGGGGGGGAACCGACCTGTTGAGTTCAATCTGACTGAACATGTGAATCTCTGCAGGGTCCAGACAGAGCAGCACGTGTGGAGCCTGGCAGTCTCTGTACCGACCCCCTTCCAGAATCTACTGTCCCCTTCTGCTTCTTGCCAATATCAACAGTTGAATTCCGTCGTCCTCTGATTCATAAGGACCGACTCCTCTGTTTACAGATGTGACTGAGAGCAACCCACCTGTTCAGCAGCGACAGTTCCATCTCCAGCTTGCTCTTGTCTTTCAGCTCCTGGGCGTGATGGCTCTGCCAGGTCTCAGCTGCAGACAGGGCTTCTGACACCTGCTTCTCCTGTAACAAGTAAAACCTGGACTTTCTCTTTTCTCTTTTCGGGACAGAGTGGAGAGATGGAGCTTGGAGCTTCCTTGAAATATAAGCTATTAATATAAATATTGTAATGTCACAGATCCATCTTTTACAGGTCAGGCTTCTTGTCTCTCTGACTATTAATCCTGGAGTTTGTGTGTCTGCTCGGGGACGCAGCCCTACCATGTCCAGCAGCTGCTTGCTCAGCTGCCCAGCGGCGTCCTCCCCACGCTCAGCTCTCTGCTTCTGGGCTCGTGTGGCTCGTTTCAGGTTCTCTCGGTCGGTGCAGGCCTGCTCCTTCTGCCTCGTCAGCTGCTCCTTCAGGTGCTCCATCTCCGCCTGCTGCTGGTCGCCCGCTCGCTCCAGGTTCTGAAGAAGAAACCAGGGAACACAGAGGGAGTTTATGTGAAGGGGTTGGACTGCAGTGGACGTGATCACGAACCAGTTCAAACAACCATCGATAAAGACCCAGGAGTAGATCCCATGACAGACCTTCATCTGCACAGTGAGCCGGTTGTTCTCGGCCTCCTTGCTGCGGAGCTGTCCCTGTAGATGAGCTCTCGTCGACTCCAGACTCTTGGACAGATCAGCTGTGCTCTTCGTGTTTTCCTGCATTTTCAAATTCCAGAACACATAATGAGTAAGAAGGAGGATTCTGCTTTAACCTGCTGAGCTAAACGATGCATCAGTAAGATACTGCTCTGCTTTGAATCCCAGTTATTGTCAGATCTGCTGTTTAACAGATGCAAGATTAAAGATTCAAGAAGTTTGTCAGTGAATATCTTGAATTGTTTAAATTTGTGTTAAAAATTGTGACACACATTTCATTTATGTATTTTCTATTTATATTGTGTGAAATAGACTAATCTAAAAACGACGTGTACCTTCTCAATATCGAGACGTTTCGACAGTTGATCGACTTCTTTTTCTCTCTCTTGAAGTTTCCCCACAAGAAACTTTGAAAGGAAAAAGATTATGAATTTTATTCATATCGCACAAATACATGAAGATTAAAAAAGTTGTGAAAAGATTGTCAGTGTAACTCATGATGAGTATTAGTTTGTTGAAGAGAAAACAAAGAGAACACATGAGCTTTAGGTTCATGAAAATAAAAGTCTGTAAATAAAGTAGATTTCACAGGTTTATATTTAACTCACAGCATTTTCTGCCTCTGTGTCTGTGAGTCTCTTCAGTAATGAATCCTTCTGCTCCGACAGTCGCATCGAGTCCATCTGTTCAAAGACATTTAACCAACAACGTTAAACTTAACAAACATTCCTTTTCCAAGTGAAAGTCAAATCTGAGACCATCTGTTCACTGTGTTTGGTTGCACTCAGTACCTGGGATCTGTGCTGCTCTCTGAGAAGGTGCCTCAGCGTTCGGTTTGTGGCCTCAAACGTTTCCAGCTTCTGCAGCAGCAGCTCCTTCTGACGCCCTAAGACTGAAGAGTCTGACAGCCTCTGAGCCGACACACAGGAAACACAGAGCGGAGCAGAGTCAAGGTTTGTAAAGGTTTACCAAAAGAACAGAAACAGTTTTTCAGGCTTCCTGGTTGTCCTGGATGACAAAGCAGCCTGTAACTTGTTGTTACTCCGTCCATGGCACTAGCATGTTGGGTCTCACAGGACACACTCAGTTAATACTCACACCAGAACCACACACTTTGAAAACAGACTCTCGCAGGGCTGAGACTTGTTTAGCTGCCGCGGCTCCGTCCACCTCAGCCTCCATCAGCTTTCGGAGCAAAGCGTCTTTGTCCTGTTGCGTATTGTCCCGGTCTAATCTGCAAGGAACAGACAGGGACAATAATCCAAATCAAAACAAAGCATCCTCGTCCTCTATGGAGACAATGTCTCAGATCTGAACTGACTTCAGGCCACAGAGAAAAAAATGTGTATCTACTGGAGAAGGATCAGATTCATCATCCTGAAGAACCCAACCCTGGATTAGATCTCTACCTTGACTGTCCCAGGAATCAAATAACATGGCTAGAATAAAGCCAGCATGACTCTGAGTGCCAGGAGTCAGGACTGACATCCAGACAGTCATACTATTCGCCACTGAGTTGGTCATTAAGAATTCCCAGAGTGAAATATATTTAGCTCTAATCTGTAAACTGGAAATGAAAAAGGTTTAGAGGGTTAGAGTTTCAAGAAAGTTTCAGGTCAGACAAATTAATCATGGGTAGAATATTTGTGAAGGTGAAATCATCTCTATGCTTCGTCCCAGAAAGTCAGAGAGAAAACCAGGTTGGGTTTCATATTTGCCTGTCGCTCTCCTCCAGCCACTTTTCCATGGACAGACGTAGCCGCGTGTTCTCCCGCTCAGTCTCCTCCAGCTCCTTGGTCACCTCCGCCAGCTCCACCTCCTGCTCGGCGATCACCCGCTGGGAGACACTCAGCTGCTCCGACCGGCGCTCCAGCAGCTGCTCTCTTTTCCGCAGTTCCACCTGCACATATATGTGACAGATGTGCAAATGTACATGTGGACGTACTCACAAACAACATGATACTGGAGTGAGACAAACTCTGACATGACTAATCTGCAGCGACATACAGAGAAGACAAGACATGTACTTAGAAGGGACTTCATTTTAATGTTGCTGAGGAAAGAGAAGAGACTGACCTCATTCTTCAGAGAGCTGACTTCTGTCATCAAGCTGTCAATCTTCCTCTCATACTGGCTGATTCGTCCGTGAAGCCCTTCCTCTTGCTCTGATGTGAGCTCAGCCAATCGCATTGCAGAGTGCGACTGATCCGGCTCTGGTTCGGCGAGCAGTGGCGTGATCTCAAGTTGGTGCGTTGGTCCCTGGGTGCAAATTACACTTTCATTACCACGACATCCTGACTGGCTGAGCACATTCCCATTCTGAGGCTTTGAGACCAGTTACCTCCCACTTGTATGAGGCGTCTCGTGTTGAGGCTTTTCCTGGTGGAATCCATGGCACTCGAGTTTTGACCGTGGCTGTGGGACGGAGGTTTCCTCTGTCCAGCTTGGTCTTCCCCTTAAAAACACAGTGTGTTCGCAGCATCTTGTTAAAGTTATGCTGCATAATAACTCAATCATATCAGATCAGAGGTGCACCATGAGTGAGGGGGCGGGTCTGAGAGGCTGATCAGAAAATAAGAAATAAAGCAAAGAAGCAAAATCTTCAACTAACTGAAAATGAAGTATACATGAATCATATAAGTGTCTAACCTGGGGGGGTTTGGCAGCATGCGTCCTGTGGCCCTTCACGTGCACGTGGACAGGTGTGTCCTCGTTGACATGCACGTGTATAGGAGGAGAACTGGAGCGGTTCCTCGTTGCTTTCCTCTGTCAAACACAGAGAGATGAGTACTTCCAAACACTTTACTTGTGAACACGAGGATTTACTGATTTCATGTCACAACTTTCTGTTCTACAACATATTTACTGCAGTATCTTTGTGTGTCACTGCTACGAAGTCAAACACGGATCAAAACAAGTGATTATCATATTAGATCGTAATTATGAACTTTTACTTTTACTTCGAACAGAATAATGTGGAATATATTGATTAAAAACGAAATCTTACGGCTAATAGAAACTGATCCCATTTATAATACCACTCATTTAGATTACTTGATTAAGGTTAACACAACTCTTCACTACTATGGACTGCAGTCTACACGGAAGGCTCTTGAAATGAGTCACGTGTGAATTCGGCAGTGATTTCACATCATTATAGAAATGTGTTTAAACCTTAAACATATCAACAAGTGCAGCGTAGCTTAGCACGAAGTGACCAAGAGCTGGACTTTAGCTTTAGCTTGGTGGCTAACCGTGCTAGCTGCCGTACCAGCGTCTGTGCAATTCAATTACAAGACGTCATTCTTACCATAAGAGAAACTCCAATAAAGATTATTAATAATAAATATATTGATAAGCAGCGCAGCGTCTGATGCGGAACCAACTCCAGTGAACTAACGTAGATAGGAGCTGGCTGCGAGGACCCGTGCTCTCTGGTTGGTCAGTTCAAAGCACGTGACACGTTTCTCCAGCGCTGATTGGACCAGAGTCAACGGTTTAAGGTTCCCTGGCAACACACTGAACACAACAGGCTGGAGGCGGAGACGCGTTTGAGGGAAACCAGGAAAACACACAACTCGTTCACTAGGCTCTGAAAGACCGACTTCATTTGTTACACATGCTTCATCAACTGTAACAAAGTCCATGCTGACCATCTGTCAATGTGTAATTTGTAAACGTATATTATAATCAACGTGGACATTATTGTCATGTTTTATAATGTATTTCAGCTCTGTTGTCCTTATTTGTATCCATGTGCTTCTTCAGAAGCATTTTGTTCTTTCTGTGTGTAAATTAATCAGAACGCACATGAAAATCACTTGGTTCATTAAAGCTAATTATAATCCTGGATCGTTTCTAGCTTGAACATCACATGTCCTACATTGTTTTAGCCTATGAACGCAACAAGACCTGTCACAGTTTCTGACCAATCAGAGAGCTGCTGAGAGCCTGGCTGGGCGTGGCTTACCGTGGCTAGTCGTCAACACTTTATTCCGGATTTAACTTCACGATCTGTATAAAAGTGTGAAACCAGTAGAACCAGGTAGGTTCTGCTTCTAAACACACGTGGTCCAGCGGCTCCGCTAACCAGCAGCTCGTAGAGTCAGCTAACTAGCTGGGTTACAGGTTAACCGAGCTTCTGGTCACTAACTAGCTAAACCTACAGGTGTCAAGCTAACTCCGGTTAGCTCCACTTTGTTTATGAGCCGACTGACGCTGGTTAAAGGTCAAAATGAGCCAGTGAAACCAGTGACATTAAACCAGTGACGTTAAACCAGTGAAGTTTAACCAGTGAAGTTTAACCAGTTAAACCAGTGAAGTTAAACTTGTGAGGTTAAATCAGTGAAGTTAAATTAGTGAAGTTAAACCAGTTAAACCACTGAAGTTAAACCAGTTCAAATAGTTAATGTGTTGGTCACTTTAAAAGCTGAGACTGAAACGAACTCTTTTTCTATTAGTTTCACTTTGTAGGAAGTTGTGCTCAAAAGTGACTCAGAGGTTTTACTACAGTACTGGAGGTATTTGTATAATATTTTATATATAAACCAGCCTCCAATGGAAAATACTCCTGTAAAGCATAAGTATCTGAAGTTTGATTCAATTGGAGTAAATCATGATAAATACTAAATGCAGATAGAGACAGTTAAAACGGTACCTTTGCAACTTTGAGTATATATTTAACTTACTTTAACTCAACTAAAATCTTAAATACCTTACTTCTACAGAGTACTTCAACACTTGTATTTCAATTATTGTCTTAAGTAAAACTACAAGTTATTTTGTTTCCCTGAGACTCATGTGTTCGGCCTCAGGTCACATGGAGACACACACTTTAGTCTTGTAAGAATTTGGTGGAGGATAAATTTAGTGTCACCAGTTTGGTTTAACTGCAGCTATTTTCAGAACGAGCAAAGGTGCAGGACAAGTTTATTTATATAACACAATTAACACACAAAGGTCATTCAAGTGCATTTCATTTTTTAATATATAAATAAATAAAAAACATTCAAATACAAATTAAAAGAAGGAAAACTTCAAGAAACTATTGTTTGCTTCCATCTTTCCATTTTCTGTTGCTTATCCAGATTATAAGATATTAATCATACATATGATTCCAGGTCTCAGCTGTCGTCTGATGGGCTCATGAGAACATCGGAGAGAGAAGAGTCAGTTCCCGAAGCATCATGGCCGCTGTTGAGGAGCAGCCTGAGAAGTAAGACCTCGACCTAACTGCTGGTGATCATATTGAGTTGTGGGTCCAGTAGGTGTTGGGTATTGACCAGAAAGAATGTGTGGAATTAAAGAGACGATATTTGCTTCTCCTGCTTCTGCATTTGTGTGACAAGTTGTGTAACACCCCTGGAACGTGCTACACCTGTGTGTTGTCCAGACACTGCTGGGTGTGTTTTGCCACAGAGCGGGACGACCACAGCGCGGAGTGGGTGAGTCCCTGCCGGTGTAAAGGCTGCACCAAATGGATCCATCAGTCGTGTCTGCAGCGCTGGCTGGACGAGAAGCAGAAAGGCAACAGTGGGGGGGCAGTGAGCTGTCCGCAGTGTGGCACCGAATACCACGTCGTCTTCCCCAAGATGGGTGAGTGACAGCTCTACAACACACAGTGATCATCTGTAACAACCTCACAATGATATTTGATTCAATCTTTTGAAAATAGTAATTTCCTAAACTGCTGCTCACTTTAGTTTTTACTCAAACAACTACTTTCATTGGCAGATGATCCACCTTGGTGTTGTAGTGAGTGTGAGTGGCAGCAGGACCATGTTGTACCTGTGATCCCTGTTCATCTCTGTGGAGCGTGAGCACAACGTGGTGATAGATCCACTGTGTGGTGTCCTCTCTGTCCTCAGGCCCCTTAGTGTACTTCCTGCAGCAGGTGGACCGGGCTCTGTCTCGAGTCAGTCCCTTCGCAGCTGTCGGGGTGGTGGTGGGGACGGTGTACTGGTCAGCCGTCACATACGGAGCTGTGACCGTCATGCAGGTGCACGGAGCTGACACGACTCGCACACACAGAATATGAAACCACAGAGCGTCACGGTGTGTACGAGCTCCACCTCTTTGTGTTGTCATGCGCAGGTTGTGGGTCATAAGAAGGGTCTGTATGTGATGGAGCGAGCCGACCCGCTCTTCCTGCTGATGGGTCTGCCCACCATCCCTGTGGTGCTGGTCCTGGGAAAGATGATCCGCTGGGAGGATTACTTAATTCGGCTGTGGCACAAACGCAACCTGCCTCCAGGTAAACACACACAGACACACATCCTGAATCACATGAAGGAACCTGCAAGTAACTTTCAGACTCAACAAGACAAATGCTGGAGGATAAATATGCAGAGAAATAAGAAGTAATTTGTGATAAAGTTTCATGACTGATGAACTGATCTGTAATTGAGGTGTTCACAAATACACTGCTCCATCCAGAAGTTGAAAAACGTTTCAATTTCCTTGTAAAGCATTGTATCTATTTGTCTAAAAGAAAACTGAAGATTATTCAAATTTCAGTTTTGAAAATGTAACCCTGGTTTTGATTACATCTACATTCAATTTAAAACAGTGATTGGATATGATCATGTATGTGATGTAGTTTATGATCAATTACAAACTGAGTCATAACTGTTTTACACCAGGTAGCTACCGCTATCTGCCTCGTCTTCCTGCCGACGGCCCCGGGGCCGGGGACCACCTCTCCGTGTCCAGGACTCTGTGTGGAGCGCTCATCTTTCCCTCCATCGCCAGTCTGGTCGGGAGGATTCTGTTTCGACGGGTTTCATCGAATTTGCAACGAACGATGCTGGTGAAGACAGGGAGCCGGTCGGGGGGGGGGGGGGGGGGGGGGGGGGGCTGGGACATCTGCATTTTCACTGGCTCCATCTTTACTCACAGTCTATATGTGAAGAACTCAGATCTGTCCACACGTAACTGTATCACCAGAGCAATTGGTTCTTTTATAGATTTGTAGCAGACAAACTTCTGCTCTGTTTCCCACAGGGGGGCCTGGTGTTCGTGCTGATCAAAGGAGTTCTGAAGGTGTATTTCAAACAGCAGCAGTACATCGTCCAGGCCAACAGGAACATCCTCAACTACCCTGAGAGAAACAGAAATGGACAGAACGAAGGTGGCGAGGTGGACGCCGAGGACACAGAGGACACCGAGGACACAGAGGAGAGTGGAAACGAGTAGCGGGAGCTGGAGTCGATGTCAGAGAGGATTTTATAAAAAAAACAAATGTATTTTTATCGTGATACAAAAAGCAGAACTCAGGAGACTGGTTTTGGCACCAGTGGCAGTTGGGATCTCATAATTCATGGACACCAGTATAAAGTCTGACATTTTCCAAATCTAAAACCAGTTTATGGATCATTTAAAAAAGTTGAGAAATTGCCTCCTCACTTTTTCAAGATGTTTGAATCTTAGTTTGGCTCTAAAGTCCTGAATGTTGAAACATGTTGGTGGTTCTGTTGGCAACCAATCAGTTTAGCCTCAGTGCCTGTTATTATGATATGAATCAGTTCTGCCTGACAGAAACGTTTTTTGAGATCATACAATGTCGAGCTGCTGAATCAGAGGTGTTGCTAGAATGGAGGTTCGGGTGTTATAGGGATACAGGTGTAGAGTTTCATAGTTTTATGCACAGGTTATTCAGGGTGTGGTTATTTATTGGTCTCATGTTGCTCTTCCTCCTGACGCACAGTTAAAGTAGAGTTCAGAAAACACAGGAGATTTAAAACACTGATTAAATCATATTAATATGTAAGACTTTTTGACTCCTGCGGTGAAGGTAAATAAAGCAGATCTTGGACCAGAAGGTTGAAAAAGATTTGATCTTTTTTGCTTTTGCAAAATGAAAATTACTTCAAAGCTGAATGCAGGAGTGTGTTAAACTGAGCTCATATTTCATATCTTGGAGAATAATTTGTCTAATAAATATCTCTGATTAACCAACCATCAACCTCTCATTCTGCATTGATGATATTTGATTTACATATATTTATGAATTGCATCATATCAGCAGCAAATAAAGGACACACACATTTGACATCTCATTATAATTTTATTTAGGTTGGATATCATTTTAATTATTTTTAACCTGGTAATTTTATCATACTGAATATGAGTTAGTAATACGTTTACTACATCAGATTATACCAAGTGTTTTTATATTAAAAAAAAATACAGTTTACCTGAATAGAAAAATAAAGATTTTGATTTATTTCCCGATCTTAAGAAGACGTGGTTGTCCCGCCCACTCACATTACCGATTGGCTGTTGTAAACAATACACAAAGCTGATTGGCTCATTCTGCTGCACTGGGCGTGTGAGCCTCAGTGTTGTTATCCTTCCTCTCCTTCTGATTGGATGAGACTCAGCCAAGGAGACTGTTGATTGGTTACATGTAGGGCATAGCCAATCAGAGGCCGGGTGTTGCTTCCGGTGGATGGGGATCCGTGTTTTGATGAGTGTCCGGTAGAAGAGCCGTGACCGTCCCGGGACCATGAGGAGAGTCACTCTGTTCGTTACCGGAAGCTCCACCAACGGGAAGGTGAGCACACACACGCGTCAGTAACAACATGGCTGCGGAGCGGCGACTCAAGCTGTTTCCGGTCACAGGTGGTTCCGGTGTTCGGTTCCCTGGAGGACCTCCTGACCGCGGCCAGCTCCAAGCTGCGGGTTCGAGCCTCCGGCCTTTATAACGGCAGCGGCGGCCTCATCGATGACGTCACTCTCATCAGGTAGAGTCAGGAGGAAGTGCCACTGGAGCAGCGCGTGAGCTTCCTGTTCAATCCACTTACTGTGTGTGTGTGTGTGTGTGTGTGTGTGTGTGTGTGTGTGTGTGTGTGTGTGTGTGTGTGTGTGTGTGTGTGTGTGTGTGTGTGTGTGTGTGTGTGTGTGTGTGTGTTCCTCAGAGATGATGACGTGTTGTACATATCAGAGGCAGACTCATCTGAAGGTAAGAATACTTCACAGTAACTGAAACAAATACTCGAGTAGCAGGATTATACTTCCTGTTTTAAAGTGTGGGCGTGTTGTCAGGTGGGGGGGGGGGGGGGGGGTAGTCTTTCTGTTGAATGGAGAAATTGAAGGCTTAATTTGGTTGACATGGTAACATCATGATGGTATAACTAGCAGCATCAGCACATTCAGACATAGTACTCCACAGTACTCCACAGTACTACAGTACTCCACAGTACTCCACAGTACTCTACAGTACTACAGTAAATTACAGTTCAATGTCTCAGAATCAGAATATTCCATGGCGTCAGTTTTCTGTCCGTCTCCTTCACTGTTGTTACCTGTAGTGACTCGTCCTGTGTGTGTGTCTGTGTGTGTCTGTGTGTAGATCCTCAGGATGAACGTTCTGATTGGCTCACCCTGAATGTGGGCGGGCGCTGCTTCACCACCACCAGGTAGAGTTGTGATAACGTGACCAATCATCACGAGCACATCATGCAGAGGGAAGCATGCGCTCCACCTCCGAGCTACCCCCCCCCCCCCCCTGCAAACATCTGTGAACAGCTGCACATCAGTGAAACATGGCCGCCGTGTGAACAGGTGGTGTTTGTGTGTTTCCACAGGAGCACACTGGTCAGGAAGGAGCCTGAGAGCATGTTGGCTCACATGTTCAGAGAGAAAGGTGACGACACTACACAACTTTCATGTGTTCACCTGAACGAGAGCGTCTTTGTGTAACTTCCTGTCCGTCCTGGTGCAGACGGCTGGGGGAACAGGCAGGACTCTCAGGGGGCCTACCTGATCGACCGCAGCCCAGACTACTTTGAGCCCATCCTGAATTATCTGAGACACGGACAGCTCATCCTCAACGACGGGATCAACCCACTGGGTACAGCAGCACCACACACACTCCACACACACACACACTCACACACACACACACACACACACTCACACACACTCACACACACACACTCACACACTCACACACACACACACACACACACTCCACACACACACACACACTCACACACACTCCACACACACTCTCACATGGACGGCTGACCTGCGTTGTGTCACTGCAGGCGTCCTGGAAGAGGCTCGTTTCTTTGGTATTGAGCCGCTCGCCGAGCAGCTGGAGACGCTCATCAAGGTGCGTGACCACGAACACACAACATTTCACTGACGCACACAACATTTCACTGACACACATGAACGTTCCGTGTCAGCGGTTTGACTCCCGTGTGTTTTCAGTCCTCGCAGCCGCCTGACGACCACTCACCTCTGACCCGCAAAGAGTTTATTAGATTCCTGTTGGGCACGACCACCAAGTCCGAGCTGCGGTGTCAGGCACGTCAACACAAACACACACACACACACACACATAGAGAACCTGCGTGTTTTCAGTGTTTGGACACGTGATATCGACGTCAGCTCAGATTCTCCGTGTGTCCGTTTCCCACAGGGTCTGAACTTCACCGGTGCAGATCTGTCTCGACTGGATCTGCGCTGCATCAACTTCAAGATGGCCAACCTGAGAGGAGCCAACCTGACGCACGCCAACCTGAGCGGGGCCAACCTGGAGAGAGCGGACCTGTCCATGGCGTGTCTCGACGTGAGCCACGTTCGATTCCTCGTCACTCGACGTCTTCCAGGATATCAGTCATATCAATCAATATCATATCATATCAATCTGTCTGTCTGTGTCTCTCTCTCTCTTTGTGTTTGTGTGTTTGTGTGTGTGTTTGTTTGTCTGTCTGTGTGTGACAGGGAGCTAACCTGCAGGGAGTGAAGATGCTCTGCACCAACGCTGAGGGAGCGTCACTGAGAAGTTGTAACTTTGAGGATCCAGCTGGAATCAAAGCGAATCTGGAAGGTGAAACACGAACTTACACATTCTCAACATGGAGTCCACTGAGTTAGTTTGAGATCAAAGTGAACATGAGAGTCTGTGTGTGTGTGTCTCTGTGTGTGTGTCCAGGAGCCAACCTGAAGGGTGTGGACATGGAGGGGAGTCAGATGACGGGGATCAACCTGAGAGTTGCTACACTGAAAAACGCCAAACTGAAGAACTGCAACCTGAGAGGAGCGACACTGGCAGGGACGGACCTGGAGGTGAACACACACACACACATACACACACACACACACACACAGACACACCAGTACACACACACACACACACACACACACACACACACAGACACACACACACACACACACACACACACACAGACACACCAGTACACACACACACACACACATACTCTAAATCTACACTCACCTGACCACATGTGCTGAAGGGTCAAATACAAGTGTGTAAAAATATATTTTGGATGATCTGAATTATTTCAAGTATATGTATGATACTAAATATAATAAAATATATGTTTATTATTGTATTAACATTTCTCTGTAAAACATCTTATATAATGTGCACTATAAATGCACTTACTCTTTGCTTCTAAGACTTTTATTTTGTATATACAAGGAGCTGAGAACTCGGTCTCTGTGTTTGGATCTTCCAGAACTGTGACCTGTCGGGATGTGACCTCCAGGAGGCGAACCTGAGAGGCTCCAACGTGAAGGGAGCCATCTTTGAGGAGATGCTCACGCCGCTGCACATGTCTCAGAGCGTCCGCTGAAGCTCCGCCCCCTTCCAAAGTCCTGGTGAACGCTTCACATCCCAACACACGCCCCCCCCACACAGCCATGGAGCCATTTGAACTAGAGAATGTTTCCTGGTCCACACGTAAAGACACGCTGTTCATGAACTATTTCATATTGTACTCAGGCTTCAAGTAACTGTGTTTTATCTGTTAGTCATCTGTAAGTAAACAAGTTGTTGTTTATTAGAAAAATTTCCCAAAACCCTGTGAAAAGTAAAAAGACGTTCCCAAATCGAGATGACAGCTCAAAACATCCATGAGGCATGTGAAGAGTCGTGGACTCGATTCTGAGAGACTGAAGTTTAAAGTCATCATTTATCAGAACCCCCCCCCCCCCCCCCGCTCATCATGACGACCAGTGAAAACCAAACTTTGTATTTTGCTCTGAACCAAACAAACAAGTATTAACATAGATTTAACAGCTGAGATTTTCTACACATTTTTAGAAGCAGAGGTTTAAAATATTGTCATTTATCTTTAAGTGATTTCTTTATTGAGCAGTTCCGTGGAGCTTTTGAATGTAGTTTCTAAAAGTGAACACTTTAAAGTTTGTATTTATTTAAATTCAAAGTGATCATGTCCCTCAGTTGTCTGACGGCTCCAGTGTCACCAGCCCCGAGGACCAAAGTGTCTCAAAACCTCCTTTTATTTAGGTTCCTTCATTCTGATTGGTTTCTGGTCTAAATGGATTGTGATGGAATGAAAGTTCATCACATAAACATTGCACGTCTATATATATATATATCATACTATATAAAATTCTGTGAAGAGTTGTACGTATTTGTGACTGAGCTGAAACATTTCATTCCATTAAGCAGCTGTTGGAGTTCTGAACCAACAGAAACATGTATATTTTATCACGTGCAGATCTACTGATGTTTGTAAAATGTTTTATACGTTACTTTGCACGTTTGCTGTAAACTGGTGTGAAGTGTGAAAGCACAGAGATTCATCAGCAGGATCATTAATAAATGTTTTTCTTACAACTTCTTCTTCTTCTCTGTGAATCATCTGTAAATCATCAGTGTGGAACAACAACAGTTTGATTTCGGTTTTGTCTCTTCATGATTAAGATTAAATATAAAGCAAGGTGAGTTTTTGGACCTTGTACCGGACCGCCCAGCAGAGGGCAGTGTTGTCTGTCTTTATAGGAGACATTTGCTCCACAGGTGATGGTTCAAGTCTAAATTTCTCAGCAGAACTTTTTCTCTGAGTCCAGACCTGCAGATCCGGGCTCCCCCCCCCCCCCCCCTCCCCCTCCGGGCCCTCAGGGGGTTCCTGTCTCTGCGTGTGAGCAGCGTTTACGTCTGTGGTCGGTTCACGTACACACATTCTGTTCTGGGTGTAAACACAAGTCCAGAACAACACTCCACTGGAAATCAACATTTACAGCTGATGGATTTGAGTTTCCTCTGATTGGCTGTGAATGTTGACTTCCATCCAACCACAGCGGGGAAGTGGTGATGAGGAAATGAGGCTGTGGGCAGAGGGGCCTGATTGGTTGTTTGTGGTAAAGATATGTCATCAGTTGGTCCAATCATAGTTCAATACCCATCTGGAAACCACAGCTACTAAGTTCCTAAAGCAGCAGGGGTGAGGCCTGGCCTGTAGGGGGCAGTACAACAAAATGAAACATCACATTATTAAATAAATCATCTGTATCGCCCCCTGGTGTCTGGTTGCAGTACAGCTCATAAACCCCCCTCCTCCATGTTAGCAGATGGGACATGGACCAAACTGAGATCGATGTAGACTTTAACTAAAAGTATGTTATTTCTGTTTCTGTCATTTCAGGTCAGTTTGGTTTGAATCAGTATTTTGATGATATGAAATACACGTCACAGACTCTACGTCTACTGCACAGACTCTGACTGCAAATGACCTCATCACCAGAAGATGGCAGCGTTCTGAGATATTTGATCCTAATCGCCGGAGACGTGTGGACATCTTGATCTTCAGTCTGTGAGCAGAGTGGAACACATGAGCTGAGGAAGCTGCTGAGTCACTTTAAGGAAAATGATGGATGTGAAACTTTGGATCCGTGCGATGTCATCGTTCTTCACCAGGATCAGCTGAGCGGTGACATCGTGGAGCTGCCAAACACAACACGCCCCCCCGCTCCTCAGTGGCTCTACAGCTTTAAACTCAGTTGCTTCATGTCTGAAGTCGTGAGGAGGAGTGAACTGAACGACTCGGCCTGGAAGAGGCTGCTCTGTGCCCCCCCCCCCCCCCGCTGATGTTTCTCAGAACAGTCTCAGAACAGGTGGTCCTAGTACTAGTCCTTGTGTGACGCCATATTTAAACGTGATGTGTTTTCAGTGTTTCTTCCCTCTAGTGTGTTATCTAGCCCCCTTAGTGCCACTTCTGCACAGAACTTTAGATCCATTGAGTCACATCTCTTTTCTCACTGCAGGGTTCAAACGCACCTCGCTGCTGATTGGAGGGTTCGGACACAAGAAGGTTTCTAGAAATCCAACACAGACTAATAGTCCTCCATGTTACTCGTGAGGAGATTACAACAGATCAGTGGCAGCCTCAGTTTACAGCAGCACAGGAAACTAATCAAGTCCATGTCTGTGGGATCATGGAGGACGTATGTCTGTGGTTGCTTTGGGGGACGAGGGCTGAAAAGTTGGAAACGCCTGCTTTAGATTAAAGTTCTCTAGCGCAGCTCCTTTTCTAAAAGCTGTGTTCATGAAGTCAAAACATCACATCACGGTCGTCCTCCCACGTCCTGGTATTAGAGGAGGAATTCATCATCCTCCCACTCTGAGCTCTAAAAACAATCCAACTCTGACTTATTAAAGCCTAATGTCCGCTGAGCCTGACCCAGCCCGTGTCTCTGTCCCACTCAGGTCTGAGCTCACAACCATGAGTCATCAGTCCTCCTCACATCTGATCTGCAACCAGCTGCTGAATATTACTGGGACTCAGCTGCTGTTCATAAATACAAGTCAAACTCTGTACGTGTCACTGGAGGCTGCAGCTGTTAGGAATGAGCATTAGTTGCATTATGGGACATGTAGGATGTTAGGACAGACTGATTGTTGCTCTGGTTTTTAAGGTGAAATCATTTTAACACCAGGTCACATGGGGCAGGAGGTGTTTTGTCCTCCTGCATGAATCAGTTTGTATCTGTGACGATCTGAGAGCAGCATTTATCCACCGGTGTAAATCCACTCAGGCTGTCTGGGCTCAGTTCTGTGGAGAACGGCTCCGGCCCGGTTCCTGTTTCCTCTGCAGCCGACGACCTGGATTCTGCTGCGAAGACTCCGAGAAATTAAACCTTAATAACAGATGGAGCCTTGTTTTTTATGGCCGATGTTCTTCATGTGGGTGGACGTGTGTGTACTTGGGCAAATATCTTACAGACTGAGGACATTTCAGCTGGTCCCCACGTTCTGACCCTTTAATGGTCTGTTTGAGGGTTAGAGTGAGGGGCCAATGAACGTCCTCACTAAGATAGAAGTACAAACATGTGTGTGTGTGTGTGTGTGTGTGTGTGTCAGAGGGATGTGGCTTTCTGAACTCAATGAGGGAACATTTTCTTCAGGCCAAATAAAGCTGCCCATGTAAACTCCACATTCCAGAGTTTGTGGTGTGTCTGTCTCAAACTCTCTCTTTTATGGAGGGAGGAGGCTGTGTGTGTGTCTGTTTGTGTGTGTGTGTGTGTGTGTGTGTGTGTGTGTGTGTGTGTGTGTGTGTGTGTGTGTGTGTGTTTTCTTAGAGTTTTGAAAGATCTCCAAATCACTGACACTGACTTTCACACACTTTCTGCTTACTGAAGCAAAAACATAAACATTTGTGATTTTTAATTCAGATCTGATTCTTTAAGATTTTCTTTGTGTATTTAAAGTTATTGTCAGGACCCTGAGACACAATATGTATAAAATACATTAAATGTAGCAAAGGAGGAGAAATATAAAAAACCACAAATGCAGAACTTCTTGTTTGAAAATAAAGATTTTTCAGCATTTCAAACCATCACTGAGCCTCTTCACAGGATCGATTATAAATAACCTTTGACAGCAGAAAGCGTTTTCAACACTGAGAAACTGAATGAATGTCAAAGGACCTGCTGATCCAGACTCCACCAGAACCTGCAGCTCCTCAACAAGCCCCCACAAGGACCTGCTCATCCAGACCTCCAGACCACATGCTCACACACACTCACACACGCACACACATGCTCACACACGCACACACACGCACTCACATGCACAAACATGTTTATGACTGAATCACAGACGTATGAGCAGTAAAAGACCACACAGGGTGTTATCACACTGAAGGGTTTAAAACTTGATTCAAGGCAGGTCTGTAAATACATCACACACAAACTCACACACTCACACACACACACACACACACACACCAACACATCACTCACACACACACATGCAGCAGGCGGCAGAGTTATCTTTCTGATCATGAACTCTGATTAGAGAGTAGATCTGAAGGGTTCAACTTCTCACTGAAATTACACAGTTTGAGGTTGTGTGTATGTGTGTGAATGTGTGTGTGTGTGTGTGTGTGTGTGTGTGTGTGTTTGTGTGTGTGAGTGTGTGTGTGTGTGTATGTGTTTGTGTGTGTATGTGTGTGATTGTGTGAGACGCTGCTCGGTCTTCGTGGTCACTTGATTTGCATCGTCACATTTGTATGTATGTTGACAGCAAAGGATTCTGGGTATGATTTGTCATTCTACCCTCACGTCCACATCAGGAAACAGCAGCCAGCGTCAAGAGGGGAGGAGTTACATCAATCATGGCTGTGGCTCAGGAGGGAAAGAGGGTCGGCCACTAGCCAGGAGGTTGGTGGTTCGATGCCTTGCTCCTCCAGTCTGCATTCAGTGTCAGTGCTCATGTGCTCTCTGTCTCTCTCTCTCTCCCTTCCTCTCTCTCTCTCTCTGTCTCTCTCTCTCTGTCTCTCTCTCTCTCTCCTCTCCCTCTCTCTGTCTCTCTCCCTCTCTCCTCTCTCTCTCTCCTCTCTCTCTGTCTCCCTCTCTCTCAGGTTATTAATCCTGTTGTCTTCCTGACGTTCTTCTGGAGAACGTCTGCTCACAGAAGTTAAAAGTGTTGTGGCAGAGTTTGGTGAACAGGAATGTGATTTTCTTGGTCTTTTATTGGCCTGGTTGGGCCCGGCTCGGCCCTGGTCTGTCCAGAGTCTGGGGTTTGGCTCTGGCTCCAGGTCTGGGTGGGTCCACACTGGTCGGACTGTGGTAACCGGGTCAGTAGTTAGCGCTGGGCGGGGGCTCAGCAGCTGAGACATCTGCTCTCAGAGGAACGTCCAAAATAATGACTGAGAATAACTGAGCTGTGAGACATTGATTTAAAATCCTCATGAAGTGTTTTCATGTGGCTGACGTCGGGTCTGTGGTTGGAACAGGACGACATGGAGCTGCAGGGATCACTGGTGTTTCACTGGTGTCTCACCTGGTGTCTCACCTGGTGTTTCACTGGTGTTTCACTGGTGTCTCACCTGGTGTTTCACTGGTGTTTCACTGGTGTTTCACTGGTGTCTCACTGGTGTTTCACTGGTGTTTCACTGGTGTCTCACTGGTGTTTCACTGGTGTTTCACTGGTGTTTCACTGGTGCTACTGGTTCAGATATTCAGTAAAAGTTCTGTCTTTTAAGAGAAGTGCAGGAGACTTTAGGATGGATGGATGAACAGATAGACCGAGGTGGCAGCTGAGGATGGATCCTAACTGGTGGCAGTGGACAATGACTGTGGACTATAGTGGATCTGGTCTGGATGGTGGATCATGATCTTGCTGGTTGCTGACCATAGACTATGATGCATCAGGACTGTTTGACATATAGTATTGAAGTTATCCTTCAAGATGTTTCCCCTCATCAATGCTGCTGACAACTTTAATCCTGATGATGTTTCCTTCACTTGACCTCTGTTGACTTGTGTCCGTCCTGGGAGACGGGTCCTCACATGTGTCTCTGAGGTTTCTATGTGTTTGTACCTGTTAAAAGGTTTTTAGTAGTTTGTCCTGACTCTTGTTGAGGGTGAAGGACAGAAGATGTCTCACCATGTTAAAGCCTATGAGACAAATTGTGATTTGTGAATATGGGCTATACAAATAAAATGTGATTGATTGATTGATGGATGAATATAAACCTAATCTAGTGATGTAGTTGTGACACTGTTGTGTAGACAAACATCCACATACTTGTGAACAACAGCATTTCACTGTGACGCCACACACACACTCACAATGTGAAAACTGATAAACAGATCATGTTCAGGATGAAAATGTCTGTTTGAGATCAGCGAAGCAGAAAAGAGAGTTTGATAGAAACGATGCCACAGAGACTCGTCTGTGCTCAGAGACACTCAGAGACATTGTCCCAGTCGGACACTCGAACACACATTATACCAGACAGCCAATGAATTCACAAAGGAATCCATCTGTGTGTGTGTGTGTGTGTGTGTGTGTGTGTGTGTGTGTGTGTGTGTGTGTGTGTGTGTGTGTGTGTGGTGATGTAACTGAGGTTAGCTCGTCTAAACAGCTGATGATAATCACAGGAGAGGGACCCACAGACGTTGAGACAGAAACATTTTCTCGAGTCATATCTTTCACATTGGAAGACAAAGATGGACGACACGTCTCCCACTGTCCAGAAGCCTCTCTGATGCAGCTGCCGCCATCTTTTGCTGATGATGCTCTTTGGAGTCAGGGTGGAGGTGTGGTATTGAGATCCTGCCGACCAATCAGGTTAGATTCACTTTATTAATCAGGAGTCAGTCTCAGCTGTCAATCAAGACGTCTCAGTCTGTTTTTATATCATCAAATAACTAAATAAAACCAAACTGATCAGAAACTGCTGAACAAATATTTATTTAACGTCTACTTTGATTTGTTTGTTTGGTCCCGTCTGCTAACCTGGAGGAGGAGGGTTTATGACCCATACTGCAGCCGGACACCAGGGGGCGATAGAGACACTTTGGCTTCACTGTAAGGAGGTGTCATGGCGTCCATCTTTATTTACAGTCTGGTTCATGACTGTTGTGAAAGTTGAACAGTCCCTCTGTGGTGATTTAGCGCCACCTACAGGTCACAGGTGGAATGTCTGAACATTGATGAACTGGGACGTCATTAGAACCTGATATCATCGTCTCTGAGCCCTGTGACGTCAGCAGTGATCCCGTTAGTGTGTTTGAATAAAGCTTCCGAACAGTTTCCAGTGAACTTGGTGAGTTTTCTCTTTCCTTGTTCAACGTTGAGACATTTTCACCTTTCCCAGAAACTGATAAGAAAGAGTGAAAACAAAAGATTCTGTAAACACACACACACATACACACACACACACACACACACACACACACACACACACACACACACAATGCTTCCTGGTGGAGACTCCGTAAAGATCATTGCGTCCTCGGAAAAACTGAGTCAATAAATCGTCAGTGAGGCATTAATGAAGAGACTGTGTGTGTGTGTGTGTGTGTGTGTGTGTGTGTGTGTGTGTGTGTGTGTGCGCGCGCCCGTGTGCCGTGTTAGTATGTGGGAGGAGTGTCCCTCTGTGGGCGTGTCTTGTCTCACACAATAACCCTCACTGAACTGTTCTATTCCCACGTTTTCCCTCCAGGAGCGAAGGACCCGTCCGGAGTCTGCAGACTGAGAACCAGAGGAACAGTGGAACCAGTTGAACAGTGGAATAAGTGGAGCAGAGAACCAGTGGATCAGACTGGGAGGGCTCCTCTCCGCAGCGCAGCAGCAGGATTCCGTCTCTCCTGGTCTTTTCCTGGTGTCTCCTGGTGTCTCCTGGTCTTTTCCTGGTGTCTCCTGGTGTCTCCTGGTGTCTCCTGGTCTTTTCCTGGTGTCTCCTGGTGTCTCCTGGTGTCTCCTGCTCGTTCAGTGTCTCCTCGCAGCTGCTTCAGGTCAGAAGCTTCACTGTAACTTCTTCTTTGGTTTCACTTTGTTCTGCTCAGGAAATATGTTCACATCTCATGTTGTTCACTGTTGTGTAGTTAAATGTGTTTATCATAAATCAAACTGCAGACAGATTGTAACAAGGTGGAAGAAATGATCCGTTTACATCCTTCACTGAAGTAAAAGTAATTTTACTGCAGTTAAAATACTCCATTAAAAGTCAAAGTCCTCCATCCGCTAAAGTTAACAAAAGCATTTTTAATTACTACTAATATCATTTATAAAGTGACTTGTGCCAGAGTGAAACCTGCTGTAATATTATGTAAATTACACTATTGATAGTTTTAAGAAACTGTAAAGTGAATTATTCATTTTGGGGAAGTTGATTCTTTAAGATGAAACATACTTTTTCTAAATGATCATTATTCTCCATCATGATTTCAACCTTTGTTCAGGATCTTTGATGTTAAGCTGAAAAGATCTAAACATATACACATCTATATCTCAACTATTACCTGGAGTCAAAAGCTGAGACGTTTCCCAGCGCTGAAAATGGAAATACTCATGTGAAGTAACTTCAAACTTTACTTAAATGCAGTAAAAGTGACTTTATGTTCCGAAGTAAACAATCTGAGTGTTTCCTCCTTTGTTCAGAGTTAAATAGGATCTTTGTCTTTTATTGTTCAGTCATTAACATCTTGTATCTGAGGCTCAGTCGTTTTCTTCTGGCTTCACTGTCCAGCAGCAGCTCAGTTAATGACACTGTCCCTGGGATCTGATATTAATCTGTTCACCTCCTGAGTTCTGTGGAGCGTGCACGAGGAGTGAGTCACTTTCCACTCGCCTGCTCCCTGGCTCCTGCAGCTCTGGCGTCTCCTCACCAACGTCCTCACAGACCCTATGAGGAGTTTTCATTCTGCTCCTGTGAAAGGCTGCTCCTCTCCCTCCGGATGAGGAGCTTCACCTCCTCCTGACGAGGAGCTTCACCTCCTCCTGCCTCAGCTCTCTTCCTGTTTGGCTGCGTGTTGTTGTTCCAGCTCGGGAGGCCTCAGCAGTTGGTGTGTTAGTATGAGAAGTATTCTGAGCTGCCAGCCGGCTGCAGAATGTGGTGTGTAGGTGAAGCTTCATCACGGGAGGTGGAGCCGAGGGAGGAGGACGGGACACAAGTTACTTATTAAGAGCTGAGGAGCACAGCGTCTCAGGGAGGATTCCATTTCACTTTGTTTTGGTGAGAGCGTTTGCACGAGCAGCAAAAGTCATAGAGCATGAAAGGACTTTAATATTTTATAGTTTGGAAAAAGTGTGATGAGGCTGAAGTATGAATCCTGTCTGTGAACTGAGGCTCTTAAACACAGCGCTGGAATAAAGATGGACGCTGCGTCTCCACTGGTTCACAGAAAACACAGTGTGCAGCTGTGGGACTAAAGTCTCCGCCCACACACACGCACAACCAATCAGGAGTCAGTCTCAGCTGTCAATCAGGACGTCTCGGTCCTTTTTCAAACCATCAGATTAATGAAAACAACCAAAACCAGTTTGTTTCAAACTGAGGACACGGGATCCGTCCAGAACGTGAGACGGACTCCAGGAGGAAACTCCACGAGACAGAGTGTGTCCGATTGGTCCCAGAGACAGATGTTGGACACATCTGGATCCAATCTCCAGCCTCCTGCTGGAGTTGTTTGAACGAGTTGTTGTTCCACACGCATGCACAGAGTGAACGAGGCCAGCGAGCAGCGGCTCAGCACTTTCTCCTGATCAGCTGACGTGTGCTCGTGCCCGTTCGGTCCACAGGGCACCGGGCGGCAGCTCGGGACAAAGTCCAGCCTCTGCTGCAGGATGCAGTGTCTGAGTCCTGTTTGTGTGTGTGGGACAATCACAGTCCACAACATGGAGCTTTGTGTTGGCAGCAGCTCACATAAAACACACAAACATCCTAATTCGCTTAGGAGGCCGCCGGCGTCCCTCTGTGTGTAATGTCTCCATCGTGTCTGGAGAAAGCTCCACATGCACACGCTGAGGACACATGCAGCTGGAGGACGGACTCAGTCATGAGATGGGTCCACAGCATCTGTGTCCTCTGTGTCCTCTGTGACGTCCTCTGTGATGTCCTCTGTGATGTCCTCTGTGTCCTCTGTGTCCTCTGTGATGTCCTCTGTGTCCTCTGTGTCCTCTGTGACGTCCTCTGTGTCCTCTGTGATGTCCTCTGTGTCCTCTGTGATGTCCTCTGTGACGTCCTCTGTGACGTCCTCGGTGACGTCTTCAGAGCTGCACTCTTCATCTTCTTGATGAGGCTCTTTAAATGATGAGTCAGGTTATTTTCTAACTGAACTGAAGTGAACCAGGCTGATGGACACTTAGTGTGTGTGTGTGTGTGTGTGTGTGTGTGTGTGTGTGTGTGTGTGTGTGTGTGTTTGTGTGTGTGTGTGTCTGTGTGAACAATTCACACTCTCTGTGACACATGCAGCAAATGGTGTATGTTTGTTTTAGGGAGCGTGCACGTGTGTGTGTGTGTGTCAGTGTGATTGACCGTGTTGTGTTTGACACATATGTAGTTCTCACAGGTCGAGTGTGTGTCTGTTTGGGGGGGGGGGGGGCCGTGTGACATCACAACACGTCTTCACTGAAACAGCTGCAGGAGTGAGAGAGGAAAGAGCTGAGTCATGTTCCACAGCTGATTCTCTGAAGACTCGATGGAAACATGTTCAATAACTGTGCTGATGATCGTCTCGTCGTGTCTCTCATTGTCTCCTTTGTGTCTCTGTCTCAGTGAGTTGACGTCTGAGGACCTGATGTCGTCCCCCCGCTGCTTCCTGCTGCTGTCCGGCCTCCTGCTGGTCCTGGTCCAGGTTCCTGGGACCCGCTGCAGACCGGCCACCGAGGACACGGACACAGGTAACGTCCTGATCACCTCAGGAGATAAGGAGCTGGGAGGTTTTTATGAATCAAACTCTTGAGGTTTTAAAAGATAAATCTTCAGGTCTGTGTTTCTCAGATCAAGAAGATGTGAATGTTTCAAACAGCTATTTGTCATTTTTTATTCTGACAGATTTTGACCAAGTACAAATCGATTTGAAACGTTTTCATGTTTGTTTCATCTGATATTTATTGTGAGTTAGTTATTTGTGTGTGTGCGTCTGCAGATTCCTCTCACATGCTCGTATCCAGTTGTTCTCGGTCTCTTGTCTGAGACGACTCCTTCACGTCTGATCTCAGATCTGCTGCTTCAGACTCTGTTTATTATCTAAAAAGTTATGAAACTTTCTAATGAACTCATTTCTTAAACAGGAAAGTGACTGTTCCTGGATCTGAAGCATCTGAAAGTGGTTACGTTGATTGTTCCGGTTGTAACTGAGGCTCGGCTCTGGTTGTGTGTGTTGTGTGTATCCTGTGCAGACACACTATCATAGGAACAGATGCACAGTGTGTTACAGAGTGTGTTACTGCAGCTCAGTGTGTGTGTTTGTGTGTGTGTGTGAGATCCGATCTGCAGAGTTCTCTCTTTACTTTCTGTGAGTGTCGTTCTGTTCCAAACATCTGGACTCCAGCTGTGTGTTGTTTTCTTGAGCCTGTAGGTTCATGTCTTCCTCTCACTCAGCATCATTTCAAACTCTCGGCCGTTCATAAACAAAACCTGTTTTAAATTTCCCACCTCGCTCGGTTTCAAACGAAACTTCATCCTCTGAAATCAAACCGCCGAGGCCGGGGCTCGGTCCAGCGTGGCCTCCGCTTCGCCCTCGTCCGCCCAGACGCTCGCTGCTTTTTATAAAGTGTTTGATGTGTTCCACAGAATGCACGTCTCCATCATCTATAGCCACCACAACACACAGACACACAAACAGAAAGTCCCAGAGGCTGTTTGTGTGTCTGTTCACCTCCAGTCTGACTTGAGCTCCTCAGACCAGCTGAGTGAAAGGAGACACACACACAGACACACACATCTTCTAAACATCTCCTTCTGTTGTTTGCAGTCGACGCAGTGAAGTCGTCTGAGGATGAAGAAGACGATGAGTCATCCTCAGAGGAAAACAAACTCTCCAATGAACTTTCAACGAGCAATGAGAAGCTGCAGCGTGAGTCTCTGTTTCTCCTCCTCTCTGTGTGTCTGTGGCTGGAGTGAAGGTTGTAATCCTGCTCGTCTCCTCCTCAGCGCTGGCGCCTCAGTGGGTGGTGCCGGAGAAGATGGAGAAGCAGCTCCACGCCGTTCCCGCCAGTCGGACGGTGAAGTTCAGGTGCCAGGCGTCGGGGAACCCAGCTCCCAGTCTGCACTGGTACAAGAACGGGAAACAGTTCAGGAAGGACCAGAGAATCGGAGGCTTCAAGGTTCGTGTTGGACCATCACATGAGGAGATCAAACCCAGACGTGTGAACAGCTGTTAGAATCCATCTGCTTGAATCTTTCAGGTCAGAGATAACATCTGGACTCTGATCATGGAGTCGGTGGTTCCATCAGACAAAGGGAACTACACGTGTGTGGTGGAGAACGAGTACGGGAGCCTGGAGCACACCTACCTGCTGGACGTAGTCGGTGAGACGAGTTCGAATCCCGATGACGTGTTGATTGTCCAACATGTGTTCTAATCCTGAGACCTGTCAGACGTGTCCTGAGTAGAGTCCAGAGGTTTCCTGTAGTGAGTGTGTGTGAAGCAGCAGCAGGTTGTTGGGTCCGACTCGTCACACCAAGAGGGGCGGAGCCTGTAGAGCAGCAGGAGGCGGGGCATGACGTATTAATTCTTTCCAACATGTCCACTCGCTCACTGGGAAGGTTCCAGAAGGTTCCAGAAGGTTCCAGTGTCTCTCATACAGAACCTCGGGAACCTTCTAGGAGAATGTCCAGTCTCCAGAGCAGGTCTGTAAACGTCTCCTGAGAGGGACAGGACGTCCTCTGATCCTCTGACATGTGTGAACTGGTCTCTTCCAGAGCGCTCCCCCCACAGGCCCATCCTGCAGGCCGGGCTGCCGGCCAACCAGACGGTGGTCGTTGGGTCCAACGTGCAGTTTGTGTGTCGGGTGTTCAGCGACCCGCAGCCTCACATCCAGTGGCTCAAGCACATCGTGGTCAACGGCAGCAGGGAGGGGCCGGACGGACACCCCTACGTCCTGGTTCTCAAGGTGAGACCCGAGGGAACCGGTTCACCAGAGTCAGACCGGTTCTGTCTGCAGCTCAGCTCAGAGGTTCAAACCTTCAGAAGTCTGTGGTTTCAATCAGTGCTCCGTGATTCTCCTTTCCTAACTCCTTACCTCTTCTCCTTCACATCTCTCCTTGACCTTGTGACGTTTTCCATCAGGGTCGAGGAAGAGTGGTGAGGAAAGGAGATGATTTAGTGGTGAGGAAAGGAGATGATTTAGTGGTGAGGAAAGGAGATGATCTAGTGGTGAGGAAAGGAGATGATCTAGTGGTGAGGAAAGGAGATGATTTATTGGTGAGGAAAGGAGATGATCTAGTGGTGAGGAAAGGAGATGATCTAGTGGTGTGGAAAGGAGATGATCTAGTGGTGAGGAAAGGAGATGATCTAGTGGTGTGGAAAGGAGATGATCTAGTGGTGAGGAAAGGAGATGATTTAGTGGTGAGGAAAGGAGATGATTTAGTGGTGAGGAAAGGAGATGATTTAGTGGTGAGGAAAGGAGATGATCTAGTGGTGAGGAAAGGAGATGATTTAGTGGTGAGGAAAGGAGATGATCTAGTGGTGAGGAAAGGAGATGATTTAGTGGTGAGGAAAGGAGATGATTTAGTGGTGAGGAAAGGAGATGATTTAGTGGTGAGGAAAGGAGATGATCTAGTGGTGAGGAAAGGAGATGATTTAGTGGTGAGGAAAGGAGATGATTTAGTGGTGAGGAAAGGAGATGATCTAGTGGTGTGGAAAGGAGATGATTTAGTGGTGAGGAAAGGAGATGATTTAGTGGTGAGGAAAGGAGATGATTTAGTGGTGAGGAAAGGAGATGATCTAGTGGTGAGGAAAGGAGATGATTTAGTGGTGAGGAAAGGAGATGATTTAGTGGTGAGGAAAGGAGATGATCTAGTGGTGAGGAAAGGAGATGATTTAGTGGTCAGGAAAGGAGATGATTTAGTGGTCAGGAAAGGAGATGATTTAGTGGTGAGGAAAGGAGATGATCTAGTGGTGAGGAAAGGAGATGATCTAGTGGTGAGGAAAGGAGATGATTTAGTGGTGAGGAAAGGAGATGATTTAATAGTGAGGAAAGGAGATGATCTAGTGGTGAGGAAAGGAGATGATCTAGTGGTGAGGAAAGGAGATGTTTTAGTGGTGAGGAAAGGAGATGATCTAGTGGTGAGGAAAGGAGATGATTTAGTGGTGAGGAAAGGAGATGATCTAGTGGTGAGGAAAGGAGATGTTTTAGTGGTGAGGAAAGGAGATGATTTAGTGATGAGGAAAGGAAATGATTTAGTGGTGAGGAAAGGAGATGATTTAGTGGCGAGGAAAGGAGATGATTTAGTGGTGAGGAAAGGAGATGATTTAGTGGTGAGGAAAGGAGATGATTTAGTGGTGAGGAAAGGAGATGATCTAATGGTGAGGAAAGGAGATGATTTAGTGGTGAGGAAAGGAGATGATTTAATAGTGAGGAAAGGAGATGATCTAGTGGTGAGGAAAGGAGATGATCTAGTGGTGAGGAAAGGAGATGTTTTAGTGGTGAGGAAAGGAGATGATCTAGTGGTGAGGAAAGGAGATGATTTAGTGGTGAGGAAAGGAGATGATCTAGTGGTGAGGAAAGGAGATGTTTTAGTGGTGAGGAAAGGAGATGATTTAGTAATGAGGAAAGGAAATGATTTAGTGGTGAGGAAAGGAGATGATTTAGTGGCGAGGAAAGGAGATGATTTAGTGGCGAGGAAAGGAGATGATTTAGTGGCGAGGAAAGGAGATGATCTAGTGGTGAGGAAAGGAGATGATCTAGTGGTGAGGAAAGGAGATGATCTACTGGTGAGGAAAGGAGATGATTTAGTGGTGAGGAAAGGAGATGATTTAGTGGTGAGGAAAGGAGATGATTTAATAGTGAGGAAAGGAGATGATTTAGTGGTGAGGAAAGGAGATGATCTAGTGGTGAGGAAAGGAGATGTTTTAGTGGTGAGGAAAGGAGATGATCTAGTGGTGAGGAAAGGAGACGATTTAGTGGTGAGGAAAGGAGATGATCTAGTGGTGAGGAAAGGAGATGATTTAGTGGTGAGGAAAGGAGATGATTTAATAGTGAGGAAAGGAGATGATCTAGTGGTGAGGAAAGGAGATGATCTAGTGGTGAGGAAAGGAGATGTTTTAGTGGTGAGGAAAGGAGATGATCTAGTGGTGAGGAAAGGAGATGATTTAGTGGTGAGGAAAGGAGATGATCTAGTGGTGAGGAAAGGAGATGTTTTAGTGGTGAGGAAAGGAGATGATTTAGTGATGAGGAAAGGAAATGATTTAGTGGTGAGGAAAGGAGATGATTTAGTGGCGAGGAAAGGAGATGATTTAGTGGTGAGGAAAGGAGATGATTTAGTGGTGAGGAAAGGAGATGATTTAGTGGTGAGGAAAGGAGATGATTTAATAGTGAGGAAAGGAGATGATCTAGTGGTGAGGAAAGGAGATGATCTAGTGGTGAGGAAAGGAGATGTTTTAGTGGTGAGGAAAGGAGATGATCTAGTGGTGAGGAAAGGAGATGATCTAGTGGTGAGGAAAGGAGATGATTTAGTGGTGAGGAAAGGACATGATTTAATAGTGAGGAAAGGAGATGATCTAGTGGTGAGGAAAGGAGATGATCTAGTGGTGAGGAAAGGAGATGTTTTAGTGGTGAGGAAAGGAGATGATCTAGTGGTGAGGAAAGGAGATGATTTAGTGATGAGGAAAGGAAATGATTTAGTGGTGAGGAAAGGAGATGATTTAGTGATGAGGAAAGGAGATGATCTAGTGGTGAGGAAAGGAGATGATCTAGTGGTGAGGAAAGGAGATGATTTAGTGGTGCGGAAAGGAGATGATTTAGTGGTCAGGAAAGGAGATGATTTAGTGGTGAGGAAAGGAGATGATTCAGACTTTCTGAACACACCTAAGTGTTGTTATTGTTTTGCTTGAGGGACCCCTAGTGGCAGAAACATTGCACAACGTCTTTAAATCAAATGGTGATGATTAATAATGAGATTAAACAGATTCTCAGGAGCTGAACACATTTATGATGATGACTGAACTGTTCCAGATGTTCTACTGTCGACACTCAGAACTTCAGTCGTGATCTTGTCCTCGTGTGGTGAGGTCATCAGTCAGGTGACCTCTCTGCCTGGTGTGGTGAGGTCATCAGTCAGGTGACCTCTCTGCCTGGTGTGGTGAGGTCATCAGTCAGGTGACCTCTCTGCCTGGTGTGGTGAGGTCATCAGTCAGGTGACCTCTCTGCGCCTCCTCTTGTATCTAACCTGTCTCTCGTCCTCAGGTTGCCGGTTTGAACACCACAGATAAAGAGATGGAGCTTCTGACCCTGAGCAACGTGTCCCTGGAGGACGCTGGCGAGTACACGTGTTTTGCAGGAAACTCCATCGGCGTGTCTCACCACTCTGCGTGGCTCAACGTCGTGAAAGGTTTGTGCCGAGGTTCAGAAACTTTAAATCCTTACTTCATAAAAGATTCTCTGTTCACACGTGTCTCCTCCCACCTCAGACCTGCCCCCCTCCCCTCTGCCCTCCCAGACCTACCTGGAGATCTTCATCTACTGCCTCGGCTTCTTCATCGTCATCATCCTCACCATCACCGCCGTCGTCTGCCGTCTCTGCTGCTCCCCGAAGAAGAGCGACTTCAGCGGCCAGCTGGCTGTCCAGAAACTGGCCAAGAGCATTCCCCTGAGGAGACAGGTAAGACCTCTGCGTCCGTCTCTGTGTCCTGTCCCTGGACCACAGAGGGCGTCCCTCACCTCGTCTCTCTTCGTCTCCAGGTGTCTGTCGAGTCCTCGTCCTCGCTGCATTCTGGGATGTGTCTGATGCGTCAGTCCCGTCTCTCCAGCGCGGCCACCATCCTGGCAGGAGTGTCGGAGTACGAGCTCCCCTACGACCCGGTGTGGGAGCTGCCTCGGGACCGGTACGTCCTCCACACATGTGATCTACGTGTCTGCAGGTCTGTTGTGTGTTCGTGTGTGTGTGTTCATGTGTGTGTGTTTCTCAGGCTGCTGCTGGGGAAGCCTCTGGGTGAAGGTTGTTTCGGTCAGGTGGTTCTGGCCGAGGCCGCCGGTCTCGGCCAGAACAAACCGACGCGTGTCTCTCAAGTCGCAGTGAAGATGCTGAAAGGTGAGAAACTCTTTCACTTTGGTGCAAGAAGAGTTTGAGGGTCAGAAAAAACCTTTTTCAATTCAAACTGTTAAAGATCAAACAACATGGAGCAGAAGTTTGAAAATACAAATCTTACAGATGAGAAAAAAGGTAGAAATAAAATGTTTATGATTAAACTAGTCCGATCCAGAACAGGAACAAAGAGGAGGAGCTGCTGATGGATCATTTCTATCATAACTGTGACAGCTGTCAGTCACTCTCTGGATGTTTGGATCAGAGGAGACGACTTTGATCTCCAAGTTAGAAAACTGAACAGAATCTGCCTCCACCTACTTTCTGTCTCTGAAACTCTTCTGTACTTTAGTTTCTGGAGTTCTGTTGAAAGTTTGAAGAGAATAAAACTCTGAATCTGTTTCCTGGTGGACGAGCAGCGGACGCCACAGAGAAGGACCTGTCAGACCTCATCGCTGAGATGGAGATGATGAAGATGATCGGGAAACACAAGAACATCATCAACCTGCTGGGAGCCTGCACTCAGGACGGTGAGCACTGTAATGTGTGATGATGAGGATGAGGATGAGGATGAAGATGAGGATGAGGATGATGATGAAGATGAGGATGATGATGAGGATGAGGATGATGAGGAGGATGATGAAGATGAGGATGATGAGGATGAAGATTAGGATGAGGATGATGAGGATGAAGATGAGGATGAGGATGATGAGGATGAGAATGATGAGGATGATGATGAAGATGAGGATGAGGATGAGGAGGATCAGGATGAGGATGATGAAGATGAGGATGATGAGGATGAGGATGAGGAGGATCATGATGAGGATGATGAAGATGAAGATGAGGATGATGATGATGAAGATTATGATGAGGATGAAGATGATAATGAGGATGATGATGATGAAGATGATGATGATGATGAGGATGATGATGATGATGAGGATAAGGATGATGAGGATGATGATGATTATGATGAGGATGATGATGATGATGATGATGATGATGATGATGATGATGAGGATGATGATGATGATGATGATGATGTACTGACGACGAAGCTCCCCTCCACCAGGTCCTCTGTACGTGGTGGTGGAGTACGCCTCCCAGGGGAACCTCAGGGAGTTCCTCCGCACTCGTCGGCCCGTTGGCCTGGAGTACTGGAGCGAGTCCAGACAGACGCCTCTGGACAGTTTGGAGATGAAGGAGCTGGTGTCTGCTGCGTACCAGGTGGCCAGAGGGATGGCGTACCTGGCCTCCAAGAAGGTCAGTGTCCCTCACCTCACCAACATTCAGGACAGCCTCATGCTTCACTCACATATCTATGGGATCAGTCAAAGAGTGAGATGCAGAGTGGAACCATGAAGCTGTTTGAAACGTCTCCTCTCTGCTGTCCAGTGTATCCACAGAGACCTGGCAGCCAGGAACGTCCTGGTCACAGAAGACAACGTGATGAAGATCGCAGACTTCGGTTTGGCTCGAGACGTCCACCACATCGACTACTACAAGAAGACGACCAACGTGAGAGACGCTGGGAGACTTGAACTGAACTGTGACCTGTTGAGAGGATGAAGGTGTGACTCAGGTGATGTTGTTTCAGGGTCGTCTGCCGGTGAAGTGGATGGCGCCAGAGGCTTTGTTCGACCGGGTCTACACTCACCAGAGCGACGTGTGAGTGGTTTCATCCTCTGTCAGAAAAGAACCAAACATCTTCCTTCCTAGCTTCCTGAAGTCAGAGGAGACCTTTTCAGATTCGTTGTTTTGTCGATGAAAGAATCAAATCCTAAGATCACTGGATCTGAAACTATGAATGAACTAGAATCCGTGCAGACCTCATTTAATCCTGCATTTTGTATTTAATGCAAAGTAAACACACAAGATGTTTTCAGACATGAACTGAGGTCTGACGTGTTCTTCGCGTGTTCCCACCATGTTCCTCATGGGTTCCCCCATGTTCCTGAAGTGTTGCTCACGTGTTCCTAACGTGTTCCTGACGTGTTCCTGTTGTTGTGAACGAGTCGGACCGATAACCTGCTGCTGCTTCACAAACAACAACTACACAACACGCCCAGACAACATTTGACAGAGTTCATATCTGAAAACATCTTAAACTCCATCACGACAGCATTAAACAGGAAGCAGGTCGACACTTTGACAACAGAGCTACTTTACAACTTTTAATTATAACTGAGAGAATATATCATTGCTCATGTGAGGACGCTCAGTGACGGTGTCTTCTGTCTCAGGTGGTCCTTTGGCGTCTTGTTGTGGGAGATCTTCACCCTCGGTGGATCTCCGTACCCTGGCGTCCCCGTGGAGGAGCTGTTCAAGCTGCTGAAGGAGGGTCACCGCATGGAGAAACCCCCCGCCTGCACCCAGGAGCTGTGAGTTCACACGACCCGTTCACACCTGCTGTCAACACGTGTCCTGAGTGATCCCATCAAACATTTACTGCTGTAAGTTCACACCTGGTGTTTGTTCAGGTACCTGACCATGAGGGACTGCTGGCACGCCGTCCCGTCTCGCAGACCCACCTTCCTGCAGCTGGTGGAAGATCTGGACCGAACGCTTTCTCTCAGTTCCAACCAGGTAAGAGTCCTGTGGAACAGAACCATGGTTCAGTTTGATCCAGAACCAGAACTCCTCCTCTGGTCTGGGGGAATCTTTCACACCTGATGTTAAGGGTCTGAAGCTCTGATCCTTGAATCCATGATGGTCCCTGAGAAAACCAATCCCCTTGTTTCTGTCTCCATCTCCTCAGGAGTACCTGGATCTGTCCGTTCCTCTGGTCCAGTACTCCACAGTCAGCGTCTCCTCTTCAGCTCTATCCAGGAGCTCCACATAGGCGTCCTGGGACCGATTCCCTTCCTGCAGCACCTTCATCCCGTTTCCTCTGCTGTGGCGGGGCGGCGGCGGCAGAAGTCCCAGACGAAGCTGGGCAGGAGGAGCTCAGACCAGCCGCTCCGCCGTGGTCCTTCTCAGCAGCCTGATGTGAAGAACATCTGGACGGAGCTGGACCGTGTGCGTCCCCTCAACAAGGCCTCAGGAAGCAGCTTGCACACGCCTCCTCCAGCGTGAAGAGACACTGAGCGAGGAGCCCTGGGATCCGGACTCTGCCCCCCCCACTGTGGTCCTGGGCAAAATGTTCATGCAATGTAAATAATATTCTGTGTTCCAGGGGATTTATTAGAGAAATGTGACATGAGACGATAAATCGGAGAAGAAGTAAATCACCAAAAACCAAATAATTGAATAAAATACACAGAACTCATAAATAAATCTATAAATATTGAAGAATAACCAACATGTTCATGCTACAGCCCTCTAATCCCTCTATTTTAAATTATTTGTTCTATTTATAGATTTATATCATACGATTGAATATTGTGTCCATTTATGGGGAAAAAAACTGATTTAGAGATAAATCATAATATGAGAAAGTTGTTATATTACGGGAAGAAAGTCATAATTGAGAAGGAAGTTAATTTAATGAGGAAAAAAGTCATATTTAATCATATTTCTCGGATTAAATTACAACTTTTTTTTGTCTCTGAATCGTACGACTTCCATCTCAGAATACTTTTCCTCACTATGGCCTTAATACTCTGTTGTTATATCTTGTGCATTTTATTCTTGATTTTGTCTCAGTTTATTTTGTGTATTTCTTGCATCAGATTAGTTTTTTCAGTCTGAAGCCACAGATGATGAAGATGATGATGAAGATGTCGTCAGTGTTACAGTTGAACTTTGCACTTAACCTCCAGCTGACTCCAGCCTGCAGTTACACAAACATGTATAATAACTGATTAACAATATTAAAATCTTTTTAAATAATTTGTTGTCCTGTGCCTCGAGATCTTTAAACTGTCGTCGATCAGCTGATCAGTCGCTCCCGTGTAAAGTGATGACAGATGACAGATGACTGACAGATGACTGACAGATGACTGACAGATGACTGACAGATGATCATAGACTATAAATAAACATTATCTGTATCGCCCCCTGGTGTCTGGCTGCTGTATAGCTCATAAACCCCCCTCCTCCATGTTACCAGACGGGACATGAACTCAAATAGAATTTCAAAGTTTGTTCAAGTTTCTCATCAGTTTGGTTTGAATCAGTGATTTGAAGATATAAAACATGAGACGTCCTGATTGACAGCTGAGACCGACTCAGGATTGGTTAAGTGTGTGAATGGGCGGGACGTCGACACCACTGCTCCACCATCACTTCAGACTCTGACTGTTGATGACGTCACTGGTCCTGGAGACATTTGACCTTCGTTTGTGTCCAACAGGAGGAAGAGGAGACGCGTCGGCCATCTTTATTTACACTGATCGAATCACAGTGTGTCGGATCTGTTTTAAAGCTTCTGATGTTTGCCAACTGGAAACGAAGCAGGAGGAGACTTCCCCCTGCGTGTGTGTGTGTGTGTGTGTGTGTGTGACCTTGGAGATGAGGATAAAGAGTCTCTGTGTCTCCAACAAGAACTTCTCATAGAATTCATGTGTATGTTGGACATGAAGAGATGAATTGTGGGAAGAGAGGCCTGTGCGTCATCTATCACACACACACCCGCACACACAGACTCACACACACACACACAGACTCACACACAGACTCACACACACACACAGACTCACACACACACACACACACACACATCTTCTCCTGGTTTTCTCTGCAGCAGCGTTTCCTCCCTCAGAGGAAATGTTCTTGTAAAACAGGTGAAGTAGATCATGTATCTCAGTCTGTGACGTTGTTTTCTCTTTGTAGCCTCTGGCTGTGTGTGTGTTTGTGTGTGTGTTAGTGAGTGTGTGTGTGTGTGTGTGTGTGTGTGTGGGTGAAGCAGTTTCAACATCATCTGGCTCCTCTCCCTCTCTCTCCTCTCTCTCCTCGCTCTCCTTCCTGTGTTGGACAGGAACCTTCTCTCCTCAGAGATCTGCTGCCTCCTCCAACATGTGTCTGACTTCCAGAGAAGAAGACTTCCTGCTGCTGCCTCTCCTCACTGAACATCTCTGAACACACACGACTAAACCACTTTGAATAAACAACGTGTGAACATTTCCACCTTCAAGCAGCGGTCAACATGTCACTCTCTGATTAACAAAGACTGGAAACAAGGGGAAACTGTTAGCTGTGATCTCCTCAGTCTCTGATTCTCTAAACATTATAATAGAATCCTCTTTATTCTTGGTATGAGGTCGTCACTTCACACCTGCTGCAGAGGAGCTGGTTCACACTGAAGAAGACTGAAACCGGCTCAAACCGGACCGTTCAAACCACACTACAGGAAACACTGGATTGTTTCTGACTTCATATGAACCATAACTTTACATTTATTAAATCTTTGGCTAAGTGAGATGTTTCCACATCTCTGGAGATTAGAATCAGTCTCAGATCTGCTGCAGGAGACGCTGCAGGATACGAGGGGGGGGGGGGGGGGGGGCGACAGCTCGTCTTTCTCACCCAGACTGATGGAGGTTAATGGGCCATAACCTGGAGGTGAGGCTCCATTATGGCTCTGCCATTAGCTCCAGGACAGATGGCTGATGGGTGAGGGTCACTCTACACCTCCGAACCAACAAGCCTGAACAAACACCAGGAAGTGCCGAAGGTATTTATGAGAGGTGAGGATTCTAAATCTGCTTCTGTTGGTTCAGCTCATTCTTAGATTCTGTCTCTCATTCAGATGCTCACATTTATAATTATTAATAACAGACTTTCTTTCAGCTGCAGGAAACTCAACAGAATCCTTGTGGTCAAACTTCCTCTTGAATTCCAGCTTCACTGCAGTTTGGTTTCTTTGGTTGTGATGTAAGAAGCTCAGACGATGGAAACGTCTCATGTGTGAATGTGAAGAAACTTTGACACCTGAACAAATCTTCCTAAAGCATTCGTAGCTTTTTGTTCAGAAATGAACAGATGAGCATCAGAACAGGAACAAACTGAATGAAGCTGGAAAACACTGAGATGCATCTCTGTGCACGTAGGCCCCCTAGTGGCCGCTGCGGGGAAGCACAGATGAAGTCTACTATGATGGTTTATCACGTTTCTCCTCAGAAATTCAAACCAGGAAAGTTTCCAACGTCGATGAAAAGTTCAATAACAGAAAGAGTTTATCAGTGAGTTAAACTTTACATTGTCTGTAGTTTATATTTTTAAATCTGCAGAAATCTGTAGCTTTAATGCGTTTAATTTGGTTTGGCGTCATATCCTCCTTGTGCACAGTCAGTGTTTTCCTGTTTGATCCAGTTTGAAGTCACATTTTAATAAACCCTTTTGAGATGTTGCTGGGTTTTATATCTATGTTTGAAGCAGATGAAGGATTTTAGTTTGTGATCTGAAGTTTTCTGAGGAACAAGCTGAGCAGACGAAGCAGCAGCTCGACTCTCAGACGCTCATCTTATCTTTGGAGGAATGAAATCTTTTCAAATGTTAAATAACATCCATCACACAAGCCAAACTGATTCATATCACATCTTTATTTCCTCCACCACCTCAGGTTTTACATCCCGACCACAGTGAGCTCGAAACCCATCGCACATCTTCAGCTAATAAACTGATCTCAGACCAGGAGACGTCACAGAGCTCCACGACCAGCATGAAGCATCTTCTGACTCCAGAGCTTCCCTCACACCACATGAAATGTAACAGCTTCATAAATTAACTCATTTAAGAAAATAAATATGGGTCGTTATCTCAGTAACAGGCCTCTTGTTTTGAAATGTCTTTAGCGCTCGGGACGTCAGGCGGTGTGTGGATGGACGGAGCAGGTCCACCCAAATATTAACAATAACATATGTGATTATTACCTCAAATCTAGAGCTCAGATATCAGAGTAAGATATGGTTTGATAGTCTGAGGTGAAAGCTGCAGGTTGGTATCAGGACTGTGAGCGTGCACTTGTTTTCTAGTTCTCTGTGACGTCGCCCTCAGCGGCGTCCACAGACCTCCTGGCGAACAGGTGGGTGGGGTCCCGGCCCCGGAAGCCGGGCTGGACGTTGAAGACGGGCATGTTCCTCCAGCTGGACGGGTTGTTGTAGGTGGCGGCGCCGGAGCCGGCAGCGCAGGGCTTGTTCTGGACGAGCTGGAGGAAGGTCTCCATGTCGGGGCCCAACCTGGAGATGAGGCCGGACCTCACGGTCGCCACCGTCTCCTCGTCGCACGCCTGCAGCGTCTGCAGCAGCGTGCTGTAATATCTGCTCCAGGAAACAGAGGGTTCAGCCAAATGACAGGAAGTAACAGGAGGTTTGTTTCCTCTTGTGGGATAAAGTTCAGCAAAGGTCAAAGGTTTAAAGTCTCCTGCACAGAAAGCAGACATTTACTACTCCTCTGGAAGCTGTTGACCAATCAGAGCAGACCGGGCTTTATCAGGAGGGGGGACTTAAAGAGACAGGAGCTCAAACCAAGTGTTTGAGACAGAGGCTGAATAGAGGAGCTGCAGCGATGGACAATCTGTGTTTTGTTCCTCATTCTTGTGAATACTGTGTGTGTGTGTGTGCGTGTGTGTGTGTGTGTGTGTGTGTGTCTGTGTGTGTGTGATCTCACCTGTTGGGGAAGTGAGCTGGTACCTGCACCACCTCTCCGATGGCGTCAGGGTTACTACGGGCCACAGTGCAGATGTCCAGACTGGTGTAACACTCTTCTTGCACCTTTTTAAAGAAATGAATTTAATCACAGAGTGAGCCGAGGACACAGCAGAGGACACAGCAGAGGACACAGCAGAGGACACAGCAGAGGACACAGCAGAGGACACAGCAGAGGACAGTTCACTGACCTCAGCGATCATCCTCTGGAAGATGTTACAGCGGCGGATGGTTTGGAAAACCTTTGATGAGATTCCCTGGGAGATGCACTGAAGAGTCTTCTTCACAAAGGTTTTACCCTGAAGGATGAAGGACATACAGTCTCAGGTCAGACAGACAGACAGGTGGACAGACAGGTGGACAGACAGACAGGTGGACAGACAGGTGGACAGACAGGTGGACAGACAGACAGACTGACCTCTGTGTTGAAGGTTGCAGCCGTGTGGAGGAAGAGTTCACAGATCTCATGCATCCCATCGGTGTCGCAGGTTGAATTCTCCAGACAAGAGAAGAAGCCGCAGCCCACAGACACAGCACCGGTCAAACATCTGGCCACATCAGCTGCAGACACACACACACACACACACACACACACACACAAAATTATGGTGTGTAAAATCTCATGGAAACACTCAACTTAAACCATTTTACTTCATAGACACCTGCTAATTCTGTATCTAAATACAAACTACAACAACAAAAGTCATAAAATCCTTAAGTAAAGTACAGTAAAGTACAGTACAGTGAAGTACTGTGAGTTCCGATGCAGTATTAATAAACAGAGTGCATGCTCCGGTCGGGGGGAAGCAGCAGCTCCGGGACTCACTGGGGCTGTTGGCGGAGAAGCGAGCCCGGCGGGGGGCCGCCTCCTCCGGGAGCAGCTCGAAACACGCGGCGGAGCCGAGCACGAGCACGAGCAGAGCGGGACCGCGCAGCATGACGTCTGAGGATGAGGAGGATGAGGAGGAAGAAGAGGATCTGAGTCGCTGATGATGAAGATGAAGATGATGATGACTGCACTGACCACAGCTCGCTTATATACACACAGTCCAATGGAACGGACCAATCACAGCGCGTCCTCTCAGCTCATGTTTTATTCATCAGGTGAAATGAACCCGATGAATATTTCCACGTTCAACTGAACCGGTAACTTTCACACGCACGTGACTATAAAGCAGAAGAATCACAAAGTTCAGATATCATGAATTATTATTTCATTTTAATTTCCTATAATTGTTTTCACCATCATTATTATAAGCGTTTCAGACAGAAGTACCAGAGATAAAGTGTGTGTTTGTGTGTGTGTGCGTGTGTGTGTGCGTGTGTGTGTGCGTGTGTGTGTGCGTGTGTGTGTGTGTGTGTGTGTGTGTGTGTGTGTGTGTGTGTGTTCTAAAATAGCTTCAGTGGGAAACGGAAGCTTCACTTCGGGATTCAAGTCACGTCTGAAGTTTCTCTCTTGTTCACTCGAGTCGAACAAGTTGATCAGTGAGTGAACAGGATGATAAAATGTTTCTGTGAGTTACTGCAGTAAAAGTACTTCTTCACCGATGTAACATTACTGTCAAGTACTGCAATCAAGAATACATGTAGATAAAGTATCAGAAGAAACAACGTAAAGCAGGTAAAGTACTTCATGTAGTCAATGTACCACAATAAAAGTACTTAATGTAGAGTACTGTGAAAGTACTTTATCATACTAGTTAATGTGCTCGGACCGTGAGAGTGAAGTTTAAACTTGGCTGATTATCATATAACAACACATTTTATTATCATTGTTATAAATAATAGTCCTGATTTAGTTCCTGATAAAGTATGAACATGAGCAAAGTGATTTGATTTGAATTCTCTTATATTTTTAATAAAAAGCGAAATGAATGAAACAAAGACATTTATGATCCAGACAACAAATATCTATATTTTAATAAATAATAATAATAAAACACAAACTGTGTGTAGCAATACAGACATGTTAACTACAGTATCTATAGAACATAGTTTCCTCTTGTCACATTATTAATTGTTAAATCAAAAACATTCTTATTGGATTTATTTTAGTTTCCTTGATCTCTAGAGTTTTCGACTCTTTTCTGGTTTGAACATTTCCAAGAAGTTTAATTTCAGATTCAGTTTGAGTTTCAGTGTCATGATGAAGAATGGAGTGAGCCTCAGATTGGTGTCGCTGGGGAAGTGGAAAACTGTGTGTGTCTTATCTGTGAGTGTGTTATCAGTGGGTTGTGAGAGAGTCGTTAGAGGAGACGACTGTTTCCATCACGACCTTCTCTTTACGACAGGAGCCAGTGAACCTCGCCGGCTCTGCTGACTCCATTAGCCCCGAGGTCAACCGGCTGATAAACATCTGTCCCCTCGAGCCGCATGGGAAAAGGATCCACGTCAAGAAACTCTGAGGCTTCTTAAAGTGGCACAACTTAGTTTCTTTACAGGCAAATATGAAGATTTAAGATGAAGAACGAGACAAAGTGAATAAAATCCTCTCAACACCTGAGAAGCAACAACCAGTTCTCCCTGTCATCAGCGACTTTCAGCAAAACTCCACAAGAACCTGAAACCTGAACCCTGAGCTGCCATCGTGCTCCAGGATCTCAAACAATAAGAAACTGAACTGAACTGAATCAGCTTCATTCAAATAAACAGAACATCTTCTAATAATCAGGTCAAACAGTTTGTTCTTATTGAAATGATCATAAAAAGTCTTATAATGGTGTGAATATTTGGTCAATTCTTTCATTAATAAAGCCCAGTGTGCTCTGATTGGCCAGCTGCTGCACTCTGCTGTGATTGGCTGACTGCTTGTCTCTCTCTCTCTCTTCACCTGGGTCACTCTCAACACGTTATCTTACACTTTTTTATTAATGACATGTTTCCTCTAAATGTGTTAACTCGTCTGAGGTTTGTTTCCTCTGGCTTGGTGGGTGTGTCAGAGGCGTCCAATCAGCAGAGACGTGTATTTAAACCCCGCCTACTTCAAGAGACAGTGACACGACAGAATGTAAAGTTCTCGACTGATGTAAGTTTACATATCACAGAGTTTTTTAGATGCATCGACGTTGACGTGTTTATAAAAGTTTGGTTACGTTCTGTCTGAGTGCAGCCCTGGCGTTAGGGGGCGTGTCAGACCAGCTGATAGGTGTGCATTATGTAAATTAGGTCCCTGGTGATGTCATCATGATGAGGAAGTGTTGTCAGGACGACTGACAGGAGAGGAGGAGCTCACTTTACCCCAGAAAAATATAAATGTGCGAAATGTGTCAAATATATTCACGATGATTCTGAAGCCACTTCCTTTAGAAGATGTTATTATTGGACAAAACCAGACCAACATTCAAAATATCAACGTTTCAGTGCAGATCTGAAAAACACCTTCGACCTTTAATGCAAACATTCATAAGAAATGAAAAGATGACGCTCTTCCTCATATGGCTTCACTTCCTCTCTCTGAAGGATCCTGTTAAAACTCCAGGTCCCATCCGGACTCCTCGTCGGGGGGGGGGCCCTCAGTGTCTTCTGGGAAATAATCAAAGTTGCCGGTGTCCAGGGGTCCGTTCACCTGTGGGTAGAAACACAGGAGCTTATGGATCTGCTGTGATGTGTGTGTGTACCTCACAGAGATGGTTACCCACTGTGGGCGTGAACGGAGAGTCGGTGGTTCCCTGGCGGAGGCCGTCCCAGTTGAAGCCCTCGAACCACCTGAAGGACAAGGACGTGTTCTCATGACTTATCACACACAGAAAGCTCTCAGTGAAGATGTGACGTGAGCATCTGGATTGTCTCACTTGTGTTTCTGGATGTCCTTCACTCCATTCTTCTGGTTCCCCAGCCGCTCTGAAGGGTTGTCTCTGAAACACACAGTGGAGAAGTTACTGGTGAGGAACCAGCGCTGGGTTTGGCTCACAGAGGAGAGGAGCTGAGAACCTGCAGAGGCGTTTGATGAGGTTGGCGGCGCTCTTCGTGATCTTCTTGGGGAACTCGATCATGTCGATGCCCTTCAGGATGATGTTGTACGTGTTCATGGGATCAGAACCTGAGAACGGAGGACTGGAGACACAGGGAACTTAACTCTCAACAAAAACTAACTCACTTCCTAACTTCAGACCAAACAGAGGATCAGACTGTAAATAAAGATGCAGCCTGCACTTCCTCCAGAAGATAAAATATCTCTGACCCTGAAGTCACAGTCAGCTGTCGTACCTGCCGCTCAGCAGCTCGAACACCAGGATGCCCAGAGACCAGCAGTCGGCCGAGCTGTCGTGACCTTTGTTCAGGATGATCTCCGGGGCCACGTACTCTGGAGTCCCACAGAACGTCCACGTCTTCTTACCCAGACCCACTTTCTTTGCAAAGCCAAAGTCCACCTGATCGACAGAGAAACAAACACACACTTACACAAACAGACACACACTGAAGCTTCTCGTGTTCACTTTATCTGACAGAACCTCCAGAGAACGTGTCCGCACCAGTTTGGCGTATCCTCTGTGGTCCAGGATGATGTTCTCCGGTTTGAGGTCTCTGTAGATGATTCCTCTGGAGTGCAGGAACGCCAGAGCCTCAATGACACAGCCCGTGTAGAAGCGAGTGTTGCCGTCATCGAACGAACCCCTGGAGCAAAAGCAAAGGACTTCAAGGTCTGGGAAAGTGGAGCTCAGACCACCAGGGGGCACCATACACAACATGTTCACTTAGAGTTCTTCATCCTCTGTCTCATGGCCGTGGTCTCATCAAGAAGCTAAATGTAGATTCAAGACTGAAGGTTTTAGTTTTGAATGAACTTTCTGGTTGTAAAGATCAAATTGCTTCGAACCTCAGGTTGTATTATTCCTTCTTAGGAATGAAATCACTTTGATTATTGTTCATAAATTGATTCTTTAGAGAAAATGTCCTTTATATTTAAACCCAGCTTCACAAATTAAAGTTATATTGTTTTTGACATCACGTAAAAACCCAAAGATGTTGAAATGATAATCTCTTCACCGACAAATCACTAAACAACAGAACCAGTTCAGCAGTTGAACTGGTTTCTCTTGTGAAGTGACGTGTTCAGTGGGAACCAGCGGCTGCGGCGTGCACCTGTCTCTCAGCAGCGTCCACAGCTCTCCTCCCAGACACGCCTCCAGCAGCATGTACAGGTACTTGGCGTCTCTGAAAGTCCGGTACAACCTGCACAGGGATGAAGAGTGGGTTTGATGAAGAGGAGTATCCTGGGAACCAGAACAGATCCCGCCTGACGTCAGACTCAGACTGACCTGATGATGAAGGGGCTGTGAGCCTCCATCATGATGCGGCGCTCCGACAGGATGTGGCCCTGCTGGCTGGTGTCCAGGATGTGACGCTTCTTCAAAACCTTCAGGGCGAACGAGCGACTGGGATCCGTCTTTAACTGCAACTGAACACACACACACACACACACACACACACTCAGAGAGAGCCTGCAGATTAACGGCTGCTACGTGCACACACACACTGACCAGCTCCACGCGGCTGAAGCCTCCCATCCCCAGCGTGCAGATGACGTTGAAGTCAGTGAGCGAGACGCTGCTGAAGAAATCTGCCTCGGCCTGCAGCCTGCAGCCGGCAGAGGAGACACGACTCAGAGAGAAGACACACGAAGAAGAAGCTCAATCGAACCTGACGTGCTTCAAACGAGTCGACGGTTCTGTCGTCTTCAACTTTAACATCAAGTTCCTGAAAGATCTCATCTTCAACAACCACTGATCAGTATCACGACCTCCAGCAGTGAGTCCGGACACCTGCTGCAGCTCTGTCTCCATTATCACAAAATCATTTGTACGTTATCATTTAAAATAAGAAAGATACTCTGACCTTACAGTTCATATTCAAACTGTAATGAACTGTTTTAATAAAAAAAAAATACAACCACATCAAACCACCTGAGGTCGTTTGAGGTCGTTTGACCTTTGCCCTCCTGACCTGTCAGGAAAGTAGGTCAGTAATGAGTTCAACGGTCCGATTTCCTGACTGTTACACAAACCTGTAAACACACAACCTCTGTCCCACTGAGGCGTTGAACTCACTTTGCTTCGACCTCGTTGTCGTCGCTCGGCTTGTTGTTGACATCGTCCAGTCCTCCAATCAGCTGCTTGAACGACCTGAGACACAAACAACCAGTTTCCTTTACCCACCGCCTCCAGCTCCGTGAAGAGTGTGATGTTCACGGTGAACGAGGAGAAACACTGACTCTCTGTCGATGACCAGACACGTGACGTCTCCCACGGCCGTGACGCTGGCGGTTCGGACGTCCTCCCTGGACACGGACACAAGACAGGGACATGGAGTTACTGTTCCAGAAACTTAGAGAATATGAAACACAGGCACGTAGCTAGTGCCTGTGACTGAACCCGAACATCAGTAAGGTCATGACTCAAACAGCCACTAGAGGTCACTGTCTTCCTGTGTCTCACCCTTCCAGGGCCTGCTCTCCAAACCAGTCTCCTTTAGAAAGACTCTTCTCCACCAGCAGCTCGTCCCCGGCTGCGTTCTGCTGAGACACCTTCACCTGTCGACATCACACATCACAAAGTTTGGTGACTCAGCGCTAAAAATAAAAGTCTCTCAGCTCGTCCCTCAAACTCTGAGTGTGAGTAAAGTGATGCAGGATGAAAAGCTGTGTGGGAGTTTCCTGTGTGAAGTCAGCGTGTGGTGAGGCTGCTGTTAACCATGTCCCATCTGCTAACATGGAGGAGGCGGGGCTTATGAGCTGTACTGCAGCCAGCCACCAGGGGGCGATCAGCTGTTATGACCAGCTTTACTTACAGCCAATCATTCAACCCAATGACTGTAAATCAATATAAACAATGCGTCTCCTCATCTTTCCGTCAATGACAATGAAGCTCAAACATCTGGGATTCGAACGCTGCCTCTTGTGGTGATGACGTGATTCACAGTCAGTCAGAGCCGTGCTGATCGTGGAGTCGTGGTTTAAATGTGAATTTTTATATGATTGAAATGATGTTAATGTTTGATATTGATTTCTGGAGTCGGCCGAGCGAGCTCCTCCCCTCTCTGAAGATTGTCCTCCTCATGCACCTCCTCTCGTGGTTGTTGTCTTCCTCACCTGTCCTTCGCTGATGATGAAGAACGTGTCTCCGGTGGCTCCCTGACGGATAATGTAATCACCTTCGCTGTAATGAGTCTGAGCAGAGAGATGCACGTGAATCATCAGATCTACAGACAACACGACAGACAGTGAGAGTGTGTCAGTGAGCAGAGGAATCATCACCTCCTCCAGGACATCAGCCAGTTTACTGAGGACGTCCTCAGGTAGCGACTGCAAGGAGGGAACACTGGGAGGGAGGAGGGAGGAGGGAGGAGGGAGGAGGGAGGAGGGAGGAAGGAGGAAGGAGGAGGGAGGAGGGAGGAGGGAGGAGGTGAGTTAGGAGACGTGAGTCACTGTGATGAGTTGAACAACAGGGAGCAGATGTATGAGCTGTACCTGCGGAGGAAGTCTGTGTACTGGGAGAGTTTGATGAGACCAGTCCTCATCATGATGGTCTGGAAACCCTGACGGTCGATCGCCCAGAGCTTGATGTCAGTTAGAGCTAAAGATAGAGAGAGAGAGAGAGAGAGAGAGAGAGAGAGAGAGAGAGAGAGAGAGAGAGAGAGAGAGAGAGAGAGAGAGAGAGATGAACAAGGCCATCTACAGGATGTGAGACTTGTTTTTATAAACTCCACCAAGAAGGTCACGTTAGTTTGAGTCTTTGTCAGAAAGATTATAGAAAAACGTCTGAAGAATGTGCGTGTGTATGTGTGTTTGTGTGTGTTTGTGTGTGTGTGTGTGTGTGTGTGTGTGTGTGTGGGTGCAGCCTGATTGAATTAAAGAGATAAAGAGTTGGTACATGTGCCATGAACTGAGCTCAGCGAGGGACAGTTTTATAATTGGAATTTTTATCCTTTATTTTTCATTTCCTGTATAAAAGGAAAAATACAGGTTCGTCCAGAAATCACAAAATGTCACTTTATTTGTGCAGTGTGTGTGTGTGAGTGTTGCCTGTGTGTGCGTGTCTGTGTGGGTGTAGTGTGTTTGTGTGTGTCAGATGAGGAAAGGGCCCTGAGCAGTGAAGATGTTTGTGTTTGACCTTCATCAGTTTTTCTTTTTGTCGGTGGATGAATAAATCAGCTCGGTTGTAACAACTCGTCCACAAACTGAACTCATTCGTTTCCAGCAGCGTCAATGGGAGTAGAGACCTTCACTGGTTTAACAGGGTCAGTGTGCAGCTCTGACTCAGAGAAGAGAAGGTGCTCATGTCACAGCTCTTTGACGAGGACGTCTTCACCAGCTGTGGGGAGAAGCTGTGTGGGTATCTAACCCGTGTGCTAAGCGTGTGTGTTTGTGTGTCTACCTGTCACGGTGGCGGTGCGGGTGCAGTTGTACAGGATGGCGAGCTCTCCGAACACTTTTCCTGGACCGATGGAGCAGAGTTTCTTCCCTTGTTTGCTCACCTCCACTTTCCCCTCTGTCAACACACAGGTTGGTTTCACTCATCCAGGAGATCAAACTGAAAACTCAACAAACAAAGTTCCACAGACGACGAGTCGAGTTTTATTTGGACTCAGATCTGTGACCTCTGAAGTCTAAACAGTTCGTCTTTGTGTCTAAATAAACATTTGTTCCAATTCTATAATATCTTTGATGACAGTAAAATGATCTGAGCACAGTTTGCACAGTGACGTGTCTCTTACCCTCGAGGACGTAAACCGTGGAGCCGTCGTCTCCCTCCTGGATCACACAGCAGCCTTTAGCCAGGCTGGTGGGACTCATGCAGTCCATGATGGTGAGGATCTGCACACATCAGCCCACGCGTCAGCAGCTGTTTAACATCACACACACAACGAGGGAGCAGCACAGATGTGTCCTCACCTGCCCCTGCTCCAGATGTTTCATGAAGTCGTTGTCCATCAGCGCCCTCTGGATCAGCTCACTGGATCTGCAGGTACACAACAATAGAGGTCAAAAGGGTCAAACTCTGTGGTTGTGTCTGTGTGTCTCTGTGTGTCTCTGTGTGTGTGTGTGTGTGTGTCTGTGTGTGTGTGTGTGTGTACTCACTCTTTGGACTTGCAGTAGCTGGTGAGCGTGACGTCACTGAGCTTGGACGGGTCCAGAGCTGACGGCTCCGCTGAGATCGCCTGTCTCTTGGTTCGCTGCGGCTCGTCATTCTGCACCGCCGCTCCTTCTAGAAACATCCAGAGACCATGGTTAACCCACTGAGACCATGGTTAACCCACTGAGACCATGGTTAACACACTGAGACCATGGTTAACACCCTGAGACCATGGTTAACACACTGAGACCATGGTTAACATCCTGAGACCATGGTTAACATCCTGAGACCATGGTTAACATCCAGAGACCATGGTTAACATCCTGAGACCATGGTTAACATCCAGAGACCATGGTTAACATCCAGAGACCATGGTTAACATCCTGAGACCATGGTTAACACACTGAGACCATGGTTAACATCCTGAGACCATGGTTAACACACTGAGACCATGGTTAACACACTGAGACCATGGTTAACACACTGAGACCATGGTTAACATCCTGAGACCATGGTTAACACACTGAGACCATGGTTAACATCCTGAGACCATGGTTAACACACTGAGACCATGGTTAACACACTGAGACCATGGTTAACACACTGAGACCATGGTTAACACACTGAGACCATGGTTAACACACAGAGACCATGGTTAACACACTGAGACCATGGTTAACATCTGTCGGACACTGGCTCTCAATAAACACGGACGACATGCCGGCTCCCAAAAGTGAAATGAACTCATGACGATCGCCCCCTGGTGTCTGGCTGCAGTATAACTGATAAACCTCCTCCATGTTAGCAGACGGGACATGGACCAAACTAATGTCACTGTTAGGCAGCAACAGATTATGTTTCCTCTAGGTTCCGTGAGAACAGAACAGTGGATCTTAAAGCTTCAGTTCTTCATCATCTATTCGGTTGTTGTGATTCCTGATTTCAGTTTAAATTAGTTTTAATATAAAGATAAATTCAATGTAGCTCCTCCCCTCTTAAAACCTGGATCCTGGTTCCACCTGGACCCGGTGATCTCCCTGACTCACCTGTGCTCGCCCTCTCTGCAGCGGAGGGGGGGTTCTGCGACGGCCGGCGGTGCCGGTCCATCTCCAGCTGCAGCTGCCGGATCACATCGTCTTTGGTGTCCAGCTCCAGCTCCAGCTCGTCGATGAGAGCGTCCCTCTGTCGCAGCTCCTCGATCTTCAGCTGCAGAGCCAGCTGCAGGTCCCGCAGGGTCCCGGCACTCTTAGACACCGCCATGTGGACGAGCATCCACGGATCAGCTGGACAACTGATGGAGGAAGATGTCTGAAGATAGAAAGTTCATGCTCAGGAAACGTCAGAGTAAACTCCACTGTGCTGAGGTTCAAGAGGTTAACGGAATAAAGACCACACGAGGAAGAAGCACCAGTAGAAACAGAATTGACCAGTAGGTTTTTCCCATCATATCTAGAAGCTTGATGACATAGTGACGACTCACAGGACTGAATGATGGACTGAGTTCCCTGCAGGAGATAAAAACTTCCCTGACAGAGCTGCACATTGTGAGATTCCATCTTTTCATTCAGTAACGAGTTGATGAAGAAAAGAGGGAAACACTGAGACGGAGAGTTCGCTAATCGTCAGATGAAAACATTCACACCTGCTGACTTGAGATATCGTGTTCAAGCGTCGAAAAAACATGATGTGTGAGGTCACTGTCACCTTTGACCTTTGACCTTTGACCACCACACTCTAACAAATCATCTTTGAGTCCAAATGAACGTTTCTGCCAGAGTTGAAATAAATTCTTTACGGTTATTTTGAGAAATCGTTTTCATGAGAAGACAAACCGGAGAGAAAACACAAGTTACATCATCAGCTGCTACTGCATAAAGTATATAGAGCAAAGTATTTAGTACGGTCCTATAGTCGTTTATCACAGTCAGTAACGACAACCTGTAACGCAAACACACATTCATCATGTACTCACTTGTTCAGCCCGCAGGAGACAGTCCGGTGAGGAGAGAGGGAGGGAGAGAGAGAGAGAGAGAGAGAGAGAGAGAGAGAGGGAGAGAGAGGGAGAGAGAGGGAGAGAGAGAGAGAGAGAGAGAGAGAGAGAGAGAGAGAGAGTCCACTGTCTGTCGTCTGCAAATATCTCAAAATATCAATAGATTTTGAATCATTACATCGTTTTATAGATGATCACAGGGAGTCAGTGGATGAGAGAGAGAGAGAGAGAGAGACGGTCCTTCAGCAGTGAGGAGGAGGAGGGGGAGGAGGAGGAGGCACAGCTGAGTCTGACAGCATCACTACAAAATAAAAGTCTCACTACGCTTTTATTTTGTAAGTTATTACTATTAATAGTTTGTGTGGTTTATTAAATCTGCTGAAGTTGAAGTTTGAAATCCATTGTGTCTGAATAAAATAAAATGAAAATCTCTTATGCACGTGATAGTAAAATGTGGATTTGGAAATTAAGTGAAAGAACATGTGTGTGCCTTATAATAATAATAATAATTGATATAGCAGCAGCATTTTGAACGAGCTGTAAACAAGTTACTAAAGTTTGATTGATGTATAAAGTGCATTGCAATAATCTAGGTTTGAGCTTTTCTAAGTCGGGGAGAGATTTAAATGTGTCGTAGTTGGAAGTAAGATAAATATATTTTATATTTATATTTATTCAATTCAATTCAATTCAATAGTTTCACAATTGTGTATTAATAGAGAAAATCCACTCTCTCTTTATTATTTTATATTTCAAGCGCTGTTGTGGTACACCTGTAGTACCGCACACCGCCGCAGGTCGCAGCAGCGGCCATCATGTCTGCGTATCACCGCACCGGAAGAAGAAGTCACTTCCTGTCCGGTCACTTCAACACAAACAAAATGGCGGCGCCAGGCGGAGAGAAGGAGGATGTTCGCGGGAAAACGAGCCCTGAACCCGGGAAACTGGAGTTGTATCTTTTAAAAAATCAGCCGATCGACGAGACGAAGCTGTGACGTCACAGACAGCGTTAACAGTTTCATATTAATTCATGAAACAGGAGAAATAACTCGACGACCAGTGGATGTTCAGTTTCTCTGTGGAACCTGTGGTTAAACCTGTGTTTGTGTACAGTGAGAGGAAATGAGTTGTGCCGAACTCACTATCAGAGCTTCCGGTTCGCAGAGTGTCTATGAAGGTAAAGACAAAGGTCACCGGGTCATTGTGACACTGACGAAAACTTTAAAACTGAAAGATTCTCAACCCAGTTCTTCCTCAGAAAGTTGATGGACGTTTATGTTCATTCCTGAGAGACTCATCCACACTGGACATGTGGAGGTGTTTACATATATTCACTTATAGTTGGGGGTTATTTGTAGGCCACAAATACTCTTTATTTTCATTCTACGTTGTAATTTTCCTTTCTTATCTTATCTCATAATAAAATAATTGTTTGTCTCAAATCTCAAATATTCCATTAACCAGTGACTTCTCCAGAAACGTTCTTTAACTGTCCTGCAGCTCCCTGGACGTCCCTTTCCCGACCGCTCGAGAAGCCGAGGTCGCTCTGGGCTCTCTGTCCCCAGACCGAGAGCCGAGGAAGGGTGGGATCAGTAAACGCCTCTCTGTGTCCGGCAGCACGTTGTCTGTGTAAGAGACATGAAGCTGCTTCTGTCCTCAGATTGTCCCTCTCTGCAGCAGCTCAACGTGTCTCTGTGTTTCAGGAGGTGGAGCGCAGACGAAGCTCGAGTCCTCCGAGTGTCCGTCAACTCGTTTCTGGATCATCTGTCACTCGTTGTCGAGACCATGCAGATGTTTGGCCCCCCCGTTTCCCAGTGAAGCTTCTCTATGGATTCACGACTACGAGTCTTCGATGTTGGACTTTTTCCACAGGACACGGGTCCGCCACCTGGAACAGGTTCAAACTGGAGTTTTATAAAAGACGTTTGAGTAACTGGCAGCTTCAGATCTGCGTTCTGGTTTGTTTTAAACTGGAAGATCTGAATGTTTCCTTGGAACTGGACCTCGGAGGCCGGTGGTGTGACTGGGATCGAGTGTCTTTTGTGAAGATCAGCTCCAGACATGTTTTAAACATGGAGATTACTTTTGTGTCATTTTTGTTTCTCCAAGAACATTTGATAAAAAATGTTAAAACTGCATCACATGCTCCTGTCATTTAAAAATCCAGAGTGTAAATATCTGTGATTGATTATTTCAAAAGTTGCTCAAAAGATTTCTGACTTTTTGTTAAAGTTGATTAAAACAAATGATTCCTATGATGTTCAGATGAATATTGACCATAACTTCAGGACTAATTTATTCTGTATTAAATCACAGCTTAAATACTTTAGAATCGTTTTAAACATTGATTTATTGCTGATTTTAACATAAATATTCAAACCATAAAATCCAATGACAAATCCTCAACCAAGTTGATACCCAGACAAACCAGCAGGGGGAGCTGTCAGTCAACAACTCGTCCACATTTGTTTTGGTCACGTTGATTTCTCAAGAGGAAGACTCGACGGGAATTTATTAAAATCTCCTTTTTACAACCAAATATACACAAAGCATCAGAATACCAACTTTCTAAAAATGGATTTTTACCATAAAACTTCCCTTTCACAATAAAAGCATGAAGTTGCACTGAAATGTTGATTGCAGATTTCCTGTAGTAAGCACAAGCAAACAAAACCTTATTCCTTAATAATATTAACCTGGAATAAATATTCTATGATTCTGAAGTATTAGACTTTAGATGTTTTAATCTAGATTCAGCAGCCTAGCGTGCACACAGCGTTTACGTCAGGACACACGTGCTGTTGCATTTCTCCCCACTTGACTGCAGGGGGCGCTATCTCTATTGGCAAGTAAATCATTTGACAAACCGATTTCTTAAAAAAGGACTTTATTTTCAGTGTGACTTTATTTATCTCACAAACACAGAAAAGAACAGAATCTTGACATCCACTTATTTCATCATCTTACTAATAATCGATATCAGTTTGCACTTTTGTCTTTGTGTGGATTTCATGGCTTTTGTTTTTATTGTGAAGCATTTTGTGACGCCCGCTCTTCAAAGCAGCGACACACACTTGTGATCTGAAGTCGATTAACACTCCCAATGGACATTAACGTCAACTTACATATTTAATATTAAAAAAATAATTTAGAGTTTTCAATAAAGTAACACTGCTTCCTCCTGTAGAAATGATCAAACACAGGACTTGATAGAGTGTCTCCACAGGACACATCGTCCTCCACGTGTCCAGGAGCCGGTTCCTCAGAAGTCGTCGTCATCACAGATGTCCAGATACACGTCGAAGGCTTCACGGTTGCAGTTTCCATCGGGGGTGAACACGTACTTGTGGAAGGTTCCGTCCACACAGATCGCTGCGAGAGGAGAAATGGATTCACGTGAGAAAACAACACAATCTGGATCTTTGTGAGACGCAGACGACTCCTTCTGATGGAGCTGTGATTGGCTCAGTAATGACTGGTAATTGAAAATGTTTCCAGTCAACCATCAATTCATTTCAGAGACTTGTATACACAATACAACAATATCAAACAAATTGTGACTGAACTGAAAGTTTCAACAGAATAAGAAGCGAGTGTTTTCACGTTTCCTCACCGATGACCGAGTTGACGTTCTTGGACGTGTTCTTTCCAAAAGCACAGATACAGGCACATTCAGCCGGAACGGTGAAGCTGGCCAGCGACCACTGACTGTCCACGTACTGACCAATCACAGGACCCACCTTCCCCACACGAGCCAGTCTGATGAGAGGAACAGGATCAGAGAGGAGGGTGAACAGGAGAAGTTCTCATGGACAGTTCAGAAGCAGAGCGGCTCAGAGGAGTTAGTCTTACGCAGAGCGACGGTTCAGTTTGGTGTCTTTCAGCGCAAAGATGTGAACTGTGCCTTTGTCACTGGAGGCGCAGAGGAACGACGAGTCGTGACTGAAGTTGATGCTGAGGAGGAAACAAAGCAGAGGAGAGAAAGTAGTTCAGAGCTGGAGCTGTTCCAACAAGAGGAGAACGTGCAGCTGACCAGTCACAGCCCCACAAACCCAGTCCATCAGAAGGGGCTGCGTACCAGTAGAGGGTGGCCGGGTCGGTTCCTCTGCGGAGCTCCACCAGCTTGTCTCTGGTGGTGGTGTCGAACAGGCGGATGAGCGTTCCTTTACGAGAGGCCGACGCCGCCACGCTGCCGGGCTGGTTCAGAGCCACGCAGGCGATCTCGCTCTGGTGGGCGTTGATGGTGAAGGGGGCGGAGGAGGTTCCAGGTTTGGTGTTCGACAAATCCTGAAGAAAACAACCTTTATTTTTACATTTCTTCAAACGACTGAGGCGTTTCTGTTGGAAGTGAACTTACAACTAGCTGCAAGCTGCCGCACTTATGACCTGGAAACACCAGCAGCTGCTTCTCCAGACTGGGACACAGATCACACAGACCTGGAAGAGAGGGAAATACACCAGTGGATGAACTGATTCGCAGACTGTGACTCGTATCAGACAGAAGAGAGCATCTCTTTTACCTTTGGGGTTGTCTCTGGTGTCAAACTCAAACAGTTTGACCGGGTTGTCTGGGAAACTATACACGTAGATCCTGTTCTTTAACACGATGATGATCCTGGAACAACCACCATGAAAGTTACACGTTGTGTAGCTGCACAACAACAAACCACCGGAGGAGCAGCTCGGACTCTGACTCACTTGTCGTGCCTCATGCGAACGGCCAGAACCGGTTTGGTGAAGGTGAACTCCAGGACCAGCTTGTCTTTGGGGTCACGTGTCTCTCGAGCGTCGTCCCAGATCAGAACTGAAATGAAACTGAGACGTTAGATCGTTCACAAGTGCTACAGAAAAGAGATCAATGAATTTCTAATGCATGTTTTTTTAACATTAAGCTACAAGTTGAGTTATCAGCTTCTGTTCTGTCAGAATAAAAGCATGGTAGTTTCCTGTGAACTCAGTGATATTCATACAAATGTCCCTGAATCACTGAAGGATCCTTCAAACAGGATCTGAATGAAGTTCTGCCTCTTTGTTGAGACGTGCACAGTTTGAATCTCACACGGTCCGATGTGAAAGGTCGTCTCGTTCTCTCACCTGATATTTCAGAGAACTTTGGGTTCACTCCTCCTCCGACCACGGCCAGCAGGTTGGACCGGTGCAGCATGGAGCAGAGCGCCACGCTGCCGACCTGCTCATGGTCTGAGACACAACACACACAACTGACCTTTAGTGACTGAGAATGAAACAGGAAGTGTGGCAGCAGCAGGAGACCCACTCACCCAGGTGACCCTTCTCCATCAGAGGCTCCACGTTATAGATCCTGACGCCCGTCTCCATCGCACAGCAGAAACAACCTGGTGACAAAAGACACAATTTAAACAAGTTTATCACAGGCACACAACCCGCTGCGCTGGACAGGTGTGACATCATCATACTGTTTGGATGCAGTTCTGAGATTTGAGGATATTCTGCTTCAATAACATGTTTTTATCTTGTACTTGTGGAAAATGTTTTAAATCAAAACTAATAGTTAAACTTTTCTCTGATGCTCTGAGGAAGAAATCTCCACTTCAGTTTGATCCTGTACAGAATCACAACAAATACACTTTATACTCTTTAGCTCCAATATGACAACACAATGAAACACGTTTCTGATCAGATTTGTGATTTTCATGAAGGTTTAACTTGGATATTTGCTGTTTTCATACGTTTTATTTAATTTATTTGATAAAAACTAGTTTTACTTAGTGTTGGATGAAGTTTTAACCCTTTGTTCGTTCTCAACACATTCTTATTACAGCCCAGTCTTAAACACTTTATTTGACTGTATTATTAATCTTGTATTTTGATGAAGTTCAGACTGAAACATGGAACTGACTCTGGTCCTGGTTGAACTGGAGGCTGTTGACTCCTCTCTGCTGAGCCATGGCTGCGGATCCACCGGCACCAGTCCGCTACCGAGACGTGACTGCTCCGGTACCGGTCACCTGCAGCTCCACCGGGACCAGCACCTGGGACCGGGACCTGGGACCGGGACCTGGGACCTGGGACCGGGCAGAGGAGACAACAACAGACTGAGTGTTGAGCAACAGCCGCTGGCGCTAGCTGGGTGAGCTAACACACGTTAGCATCTGGAAACAGGAATAAACAGATTTAATTTGATAATATAAGAAGTGACAGATGTTCACCGTGAACAGATGTTCACCTCGAAGAAGCAGCTGCGGAGGTTAAAAGATTAAAAGACGACGAACGGAATAAAAACAATAAAAACAAGAGCAGGACGAGGCTTGTTTTTGTTTTCCTACAGTGACGTCACACACGCGTGCTTCCGGTTTACTTCCTACTTCCTGTTTAGTAAAAACTTTAAAATAAGACAAAAATAAAAGCATATAAACGCCTACAACTTAAAAATGTTTATTATAATGATGATTAGAACTGTAATACATTAATTATATACGAGCTTTCGTTAGAGGCATGATTTTAGAGGCATTTAAATTATTTAAAATTTTATTTATTTTAGATACTCTTTCATTTGATTCTTTTCCATTGTGGATCATCTGAAGTCCCATCGGCATGGAGAAAACGTTTCATTTGGAATGTGAAATTCCTTTCGTTTTTACAGCAACACACACATGTTAGATTATTATGATTGTCACATTGTGTTTCCAGTAAATAGTAAAGTTCTTATTCTTTAACAGGGACAGAATGATGTAGTTCTGAAACTAAATCAGCGACTCAGTAATGTGAGATTCACATTATTCTCATATAATCTAATATAAAATGATATGTATGATGTGGGATGAGATGAAGACAAAGGACCTCCTCCTCCTCCTCGGGACACAGCTGCTCCGGGTCGGGACACGTGGACACTGAAGTAGCTTCTGGACAATCAAGGATGAAGATGTGGTGTAAAATATCAGGATCCGATCTTATTGCATCTGTCGCCGGCTGTAACGAGCTGTGTCGTCAGCCTGTGTTAACCTTCTGATCTGCTGTAATGTGATTGTGCAGCTCACAGGAAATCTGCAGCTCCTAATAAACCTGTATTCAGACGGATTCATCTTCTTGTAAATATGGCTGATGAATGTGCGGCGGCGAGGAGCTGGCGCCAGGCTCCTGTCATCACTACAAATCAGAGTTCTCTATACTTGTAGAATTAGCTGCTCTGTGTATTTCCTCAGTAGAAACAGGAGAGCGTTCTCCATCGTCTCCCCAGAGAATCACTCAGCTTCACAAACAGCAGCTCAGTGCTCCACAAACACACAAAGCTCCGTTTTAATCGTTTCCTGACTCACACTCTTTGACAAACTATTCTTTTTGAAAACAATGCAGCGTCCTCCCACTCGTCCTCTGGAGCCGCAGCTCGGTGGCTCCAGGCTCTTTGCCCCAGCAGCTCCCAGCTCAGCCGCCGGCAGGCCCCTTCACACACACTCATGGTTGTGTTGCACCAGATGTTGTGTAAGAACATGACTCACATTCCTGAAAATACCATGAAGTGCTGCATTTCTCTCAGAACCAGTTGTGTAACGTCCTGTGTGGCTCAGCAGTGGGTTTTTAAAGTCAGAGACGACTCTGTCCCAGTTTGAGTTTTCAGTCCTCGTGAGGTGAGACGGTTTCTCTTCTGGTGTTATTCTAATATTTTCTCCATCTGCTCACAACAATCATCATTTTTCCATTTGAACAACATGTTTTTTAATTTTACAAATTTGTTTATGTTGTTTCTCCATCCATCTGTATCTCTTACTATCATCACTCTTTCATTTTGTCCTGCCTACGCACCCTCCCTCCCTCCTTCCTTCCCTCTCCTTCCTTATTTCTTCTCCTTCCCTCTCCTTCCTTGTCTTTTCTTCCCTCCCTTCTCTCTCCTTCTTTCTCCTTCCTTCCTTCCTTCTCCTTCCCCTTCCTTCCTTCCTTCATTCCTTCCTTCCCCTTCTCTTTCCTTCCTTCTTTACCTTCCTTCTCTTTCTTCCCTCCATTCTCTCTTCTTCCCTCCTTCCTTCTCTTGCCTTCCTTCCTTCCTTCTCCTTCTTTTTCCTTCCTTCTCTTTTCTTCCCTCCATTATCTCTCCTTCCTTCCTTCCTTCCTTCCCCTTCCTTCCTTCCTTCCCCTTCTCTTTCCTTCCTTCTCTCTCCTTCCTTCCCTCTCCTTCCTTCCTTCCCCTTCCCCTCTCTTTCCTTCCTTCCTTCTCTTGCCTTCCTTCCTTCCTTCTCCTTCCTTCCTTCCCTCTCCTTCCTTCCTTCGCCTTCCCTCTCTTGCCTTCCTTCCTTCTCTTGCCTTCCTTCCTTCCTTCTCCTTCCTTCCTTCCTTCCTTCTCCTTCCTTCCTTCCCTCTCCTTCCTTCCTTCCCCTTCCTTCCCTCCCCTTCCTTCCTTCCTTCGCCTTCCTTCCTTCCCTCCTTCCTTCCTTCCCTCCTTCCTTCCTTCCCTCTCCTTCCTTCTTTCGCCTTCCATCCCTCTCCTTCTTTCCTTCCCCTTCCTTCCTTCCCTCTCCTTCCTTCCTTCCCCTTCCTTCCTTCCCTCCTTCCTTCCTTCCTTCTCCTTCCTTCCTTCCCCTTCCTTCCTTCCTTCGCCTTCCTTCCTTCCCTCCTTCCTTCCTTCCCTCTCCTTCCTTCCCTCGCCTTCCTTATCTCTCCTACCTTCCTTCGCCTTCCTTCCATCCTTCCTTCCTTCCTTCTCTTTCCTTCCCTCTCCTTCCTTCCTTCCCCTTCCTTCCCTCTCCTTCCTTCCTTCCCCTTCCTTCCCTCCCCTTCCTTCCTTCCTTCCTTCGCCTTCCTTCCTTCCCTCCTTCTTTCCTTCCCTCTCCTTCCTTCCTTCCCCTTCCTTCCCTCTCCTTCCTTCCTTCCCCTTCCTTCCCTCCCCTTCCTTCCTTCCCTCTCCTTCCTTCCTTCCCCTTCCTTCCTTCCCTCTCCTTCCTTCCTTCCCCTTCCTTCCTTCCCTCCTTCCTTCCTTCCTTCTCCTTCCTTCCTTCCCCTTCCTTCCTTCCTTCACCTTCCTTCCTTCCCTCCTTCCTTCCTTCCCTCTCCTTCCTTCCTTCGCCTTCCTTATCTCTCCTACCTTCCTTCGCATTCCTTCCATCCTTCCTTCCTTCCTTCTCTTTCCTTCCCTCTCCTTCCTTCCTTCCCCTTCCTTCCCTCCTTCCTTCCCTCTCCTTCCTTCCTTCTCTTTCCTTCCCTCTCCTTCCTTCCTTCCCCTTCCTTCCCTCCTTCCTTCCCTCTCCTTCCTTCCTTCGCCTTCCTTATCTCTCCTACCTTCCTTCGCCTTCCTTCCATCCTTCCTTCCATCCTTCCTTCCTTCCTTCTCTTTCCTTCCTTCTCTTTCCTTCCCTCTCCTTCCTTCCTTCCCCTTCCTTCCCTCCTTCCTTCCCTCTCCTTCCTTCCTTCTCTTTCCTTCCCTCTCCTTCCTTCCTTCCCCTTCCTTCCCTCCTTCCTTCCCTCTCCTTCCTTCCTTCGCCTTCCTTATCTCTCCTACCTTCCTTCGCATTCCTTCCATCCTTCCTTCCTTCCTTCTCTTTCCTTCCCTCTCCTTCCTTCCTTCCCCTTCCTTCCTTCCTTCCTTCTCTTTCCTTCCTTCTCTTTCCTTCCCTCTCCTTCCTTCCCTCTCTTTCCTTCCCTCTCCTTCCTTCCTTCCCCTTCCTTCCCTCCTTCCTTCCCTCTCCTTCCTTCCTTCCCTCTCCTTCCTTCCTTCCTTCCTTCCTTCCCTCCTTCCTTCCTTCCCCTTCCTTCCTTCCTTCCTTCTCCTTCCTTCCTTCCCTCTCCTTCCTTCCTTCGCCTTCCTTCCCTCTCCTTCCTTCCTTCCCCTTCCTTCCCTCTCCTTCCTTCCTTCGCCTTCCTTCCCTCTCCTTCCTTTCTTCTCCTTCCTTCCTTCGCCTTCCTTCCCTCTCCTTCCTTCCTTCCCTCTCCTTCCTTCCTTCCCCTTCCTTCCTTCTGATGAGTTCAGGGGGTCCATGCTGGGTTTGGAGGCCCAGAGGAAACAGATCAGGTTGATTATTGATCGGTCACGTGACCAGAGGTGCGACACCGAACCTGAGCGTCCACAGTGTCACAGGGTTGATACCTGCAGGGGTTCGTTTTGTGATCTGTGTGCAGATCAGTGAAAACGTTTGTGTTATTGTTATCTTTAACACTGGATGTGAAGCAGCATCATTAATTCATGAAGCAAGTTGGCAGCAGCAGCAGTTTTGTCGCCCACCGGAGAATTCACACACAGTCTCACTATCAACTCCGATATGACAAACACACACACACCAGAACAAACATATACACACTTCCACACACACCATGTCACTTTCTGTGCCATTAACAGCTAATTAAGATGTGGATGTTCTCCTCGGGGCAAGTGTTCGTCTCAACCGCCTTTCAAGAGGCTCCTGGTCTCACATTAATCTGCGTCCTGAGGGGAACGAGGACATCGATCTGCTGTTCCCACCACATCAATCTCACTCTGACCAGATGAACCAGATTAAAGAGAAGATGTTCATCACATCCAGGAAGTGAGGTGACCAAAGCCACACACACACACACACACACACACAAACACACACACACACACACACACACACACACACACAACATTATCACAAAATACACAGTGGAAAATTTCCTATGAATCCTTAATTAATTTATCCTTCAAGCAAACCTAGCTGTAAGCAGGGTCATATTTTCAACTGCGTGTGTGTGTGTCTGTATGTGTGTGTGTGTGTGTCTGTATGTGTGTGTGTGTGTCTGTATGTGTGTGTGTATTGGAACTGATCAGTCTGGATGATTCATGTTTGATGATGACTCTGTCAACACCAGCACGTGCACTGGGCACACACACTGGGCGTGCTGGTGTTGACAGATGGACTCGATGGAGCAGAACATCAAGATGAGGTCAACGTGTCCAGAGAGAAACTCACGGATTCATTTAATGATGATGTTTGAATCTTCTATCTTGCTCGTGACTGTGTGGGTGGCAATGAGCTGCAGAATCCACATGAATAATTAATATTCATATTAAACATCTCGTCTTCTTGTCTCCTCGTAACCCCCCCCCCCCCCCCCCCCCCCCCCTCCTGCAGCTCAGGTTAATGAAAGCAGCAGATGATGGGATGACTCAGTGGAATGAGGATTTACAGTGTTTCCTGCTCAGTGAAAGTTTGACTGTCAAACTAAATCCTGAACTCAGCTCTGCAGCAGTGAGCTGTGTTTAATACCCCCCCCCCCCCCCCACCCTAACCCTAACCCTAAACTTCAGATCAGCAGCTCGTTAAGTTTCCCTCCCTTTTAAAAAATATGTTTATAGGAATAAATATGTACATTTTCATGATGTGTTGTCTTGTTTTTCTGGTTTGTGGCACAGAAGTTGCTTTTGTCAGTTGTTGTTCGACATTAGACCAAAATGATTCTGATGGTTAAACTGTGAGACAGTAATCAAAGGGAACCGGCGGATTTATCAATCAGTGTAATTGTCTATTCATATTTCTGAATCTGAAATCAAAGTGATAAACACACGTCCATGGCCCGAGAGCACCACCTGTCACCAGATGAGTGGCAGCAGGTCACCTCCTCCCTCTCATCACTCTCACCTCTGGACGCACAAACAACAAAGTGTGTGTGGAGCTCCTCCACTCTCTGCTCGCTCGCCTCGTTGAAAGACACACAAATGCCAAGTTGCTCCCTTCAATGTAATTAAATGGTGATTGTCAACCCGCTGCGCGTCGCCCACTGGTTTGTGTGCATTGTGCACTCGTCCATCAGCTGAGAGGAGACGCTGCACTCAGGGAACTCAGGACCTTTACGTTCAGAAGAGATTGTTACCAAACACAGAATCCTGTAGGGAACTGGAGCCGGTGGAAAGAGGACAGACCGGGGGTTAGTGTGTAGATTACAGAAGTATATAGAAATATATGACATGTAGAAGTCATTTAATATGATAATATATGATGAATAGCTGCTGTTTGTCCTGCAGAGACAACTCTGTCTTTTTGTGTTTTTTTTTGCCTGAAGCTGTTCTCACACCTGAACTGTCATGTTCCTGACGTGTTCCTCACATGTTCCTCACATGTTCCTCACATGTTCCCGAGGGTTGGGGCCTTATGAACCTGCAGCTGCCTGGGGCCTCTGCTGGTTCACCTGGTAGCAGATCTTCCTTGCACGTCTTTGTGTTTGTTGTGCGTCTCTGGTGGCGCCCCCTCTGGTCACACGACTAACTGTAATCGATCGCTGATTAACGATCAGATGAGGGATGGAGAGGGTTCAACCTGAGGCGAGCAGGAAACGTGTCACAGCTCCTCACCCATGAGTCGTAAAAGAGAATCAGTCGCTCAGAGGAACCAGTGGAGGGAGAGATTCTGAAGATGAGGACGGATGGAGGACGAGATTCTCTCTCTCCGTGTCCGTGAGATCAGCAGCTTCACTAATGAAAGAATCGTTCTCATCCTTTTTATGTTACCTACTTTTTCTTGCACATTTGTACTCTGTGTGTGTGTGTGTGTCTGTGTGTGTGTGGGTGGCAGTGTGTGTCATCGTCTGTGGCTCCATCTCTCTAACTCGTCCTCTCATTGGGGTTATGTTGAGCAGAGTGTGACGCCTGGACGTCTCTAATCTTCAAGTCCATAAAGTACACACACACACACACACACACACACACACACACACACACACACACACACACACACACACACAAAGACCAAAGATCCTGGATCGTGGCCACAGTTTGTGTGTGTGTGCGTGTGTGTGTGTGTTACCACAGACTAAATAAAGACGACACTTCCTCCTCAAATATCTAAAGCTAAAATATTTCAGATACTGACAGTTTAACCCCTGAATGAATTCTAACCCTAAAACCAACAGTTCAACTTGTGGGTTCAAACAGTTGCGTCCCCACAAAGTGTCGACCTCCAGGTTGTGTAACTTATAGTGAAACCAGGCTGCACATCGACGCAGCTGTAAATGCAGCCTGAGGCGTGAATTAAGAAGCATGTTGTGCATAACATGAATATCTGATGAGCACACGTGAGGGAGAAACAAAGAGCAGAGAGCTGACTGGGCCTCACCTCTGCAGAGTGGACAGCTGTCTCCTGCTGGGACGTGGAGAACAAAGTGAAAGCAGCGACAATAGAGGAATATCAGCTAAGTGGTGATTTTCTGGTGAGAAGCACTCAGACCTCAGCGAGGGAAGTTTCATTCTGCCTGGATCGTTGAGTCTGACATGAAATCTACCTTTCTGTTTCAGGAGGGTCGAAAGAGCAGCAGCCAAATTACCTGAGTGGGAGCGAGAGGGGTGTGTGTATGTGCATGTGTGTGTGTATGTGTGTGTGTGTGCGCCTGCTGCAGGACACACTCCCTCATCTGTGGTTCATGAAGCTCAGCTCCTGCTCCCGCCTCCAGACAGATTTGATTTCTCCTCAATCAGCTGCAGAATCGTTGGTTTTGCAGAATAAAAGCTTCAAACTGACTTTTCACTGCGGGTCACTCCAGAGGAATCACAGAGATTCACATCTAAACACAGTTTGTACATCCAGTAAACAAATTCCGAAAGTCAGCCATAGATTTTTTAAATAAATGTTCAAAGACTCAGGGTCCAGAAGTGAAGCTGATGTTGTACTGATGATCAATTATGATTATTTCTGAGCCAAACTGCAGAAACATTTAAAACATATTTTCACGGTTCGGGACAGAAGTGTTTCTGTTTAACGAGCAGATGAGACTCAACAACAACTCTCTCTCCATCGATCCCAGCGACTGCAGCTTCTCGTTCTCACTCTCCTGCTGGAGGGGAGGTGTTGGTGCTGCAGAGCGACTCCACCTGAGAGACTGGGAGGTGTGGGACTCCTTCATGGGAACAGAAGCTCACGCTGCAGCCGAGTTCACAGGGAGCACGTGACGTCCCACAGGGAGGAGGCGGACGCCACAGGGCTCGGCAGGCTGCTCTTAATGGCTCCTATTAAAAAGTCGCCTCGTCTTCCTGGTGGAGGAACCATTTGTCTGATGGCGCCTGTTGTGTCAGAAACTGCAGGAGGAAAAAAGAGCGGCCGCCTCCTGGAGACAAAAGAGACAAAGGAAAGGAGCCGTGAAGATTGAGGAGATTATTCATAACTCATACATCGATTAAGACGAACGAACATCTGCTGAAGTGAAAATACTCAGACAGACGATTTAATAAGGAGAGTCTGAAGCTGCTGCTCAGGTTGAAACAGCTGAGACTCTTCAGTTTGACTGTGGTGACGGGTTAAAGGTCAAACCGTCAATATGAGTCCACATCGGCTCAGGTCGACTCCACCTTCACACGTCTTCATCAATCCATCACGTGTTGCAATGGTCACGCCTTCTTTTTAAAAACTAAGATGGAGAAATACATTATTAAAGAAGTAGAGTCATTTGCTCATAGACCAACCAGTGGAGTCGCCCCCTGCTGGCCATTACACACAATACAGGTTTCAGACATTGGCTTCACTTTCCGGACACACAGTATGAATATTTTGTTCAGAATTGACTTTCAAACAACACAACAAATACAACTAGACACACATTACAACACATATTTGTTATAACAGATTGATTTGAT